>NC_142342.1:36937500-37237500 GCF_054954075.1 Amborella trichopoda
ATCAATTTTATTGTTTCTAAATTATGTGGGACCCTCCATAATTATTGGAGGGCCATTTAAATTATATGGGACAATTGGGTGGGGCATATGATTGGCCACCAAAGGGTGGTACGCCCCACCCATAGGGGATTTCCTTTGCTTGCTAAATATTGTGAGAGGCATTTCATGCTAGCTGGCTTTCCATTTGTGGAGAGAAGCTTACTTGCAACAAAGGAATGAACTATGTGGTTTAGAAAATCATGAGAATCTTGTTAGAATGGGGAATCTTGTTAGAAATTATAAAAGTTATGGGGTTCGGTGATAGATGGAGGAGCTGGATTTATGGATGCCTTTCATCTACTCACTTCTCGGTGTTATTTAAAGGGAGCCCGATTGGTTTCTTCAAGGCTTCTACAAGTCTAAGAGAAGGGGACCATCTTTCTCCTTTCTTATTTACTATCTATGCTTAATGTTTTAGTCTGATGTTAAGAAGGGTGGAGAGAATGGGTCAATTTACGGGCTTCAACATTGCGGACTCTAGTATTGTAATCTCTCATTTGCAACATGCAGATGATACTCTAATCTTTTGTGATGCTGACCCCATTCAAGTTAAGAATATTGCTAGATTCTTGGAAATTTATGAAGTTACTCTTGGCTTTAAAGTAAATTTTACCAAATCTTCCATGGTTGGCATTAATTGTGTTGAGGACTTGATTGTTAATATGGCTAGCATGATGGGGTGTAAAGTGGGCTCTTTTCCTATCACTTATCTTGGTCTACCTATTTCCGATTCAAGACTCACAATTGCAATCTAAGATCAAGTGCTTGAAAGAGTCCAACTCAAACTTGATCTCTGGAAGCCTAAGTATCTGTCTTTGGGTGGAAGGGTGACTTTGTTGAGATCATGTCTCGCCAATCTTCTGGTATATCAGATGTCCTTAATTAATATGCATGCTTCGATTGCAAAAAAGATAGAAAAAATGATGCGGGATTTCCTTTGGGGTTAGAATAATGACATTAGGATATTTCATTTACTTAGATGGAATAGAGTATGTACCTCAAAGAAAGAAGGTAGTTTGGGTATCGAACTATTAAATTAGTTAATCAAACTCTGATGTGCAAATGGTGGTGGCGCAGTCTTAATTTAAGGGACCATCTCTAATACCAAGTTCTAGTGTCCAAGTATTGGGTGGACAGATTTGATGTATGGCTTGGGGGTGGTAGAGGCAAGGATATCTCGCAGATGTGGAGGACTATTGTAAATTGTAAGCCAATGATTTCAAGTTACTTCAGATAGAACATAGGTTATGATAGTCAAATTTCCATCCAGCATCATAAGTAGATTGGGGAGTTTCCTCTGAGGTCGGTTTTCCCATAGATGTTTGGGATAGTTACGAGGACAAATTTGACAGTGAGGCAGTAGAAAGAAGGGGTCAAAATATTTCTCGGAATATTTTCTCAGCATACAGTCAGTTGATTAATGTATTACTTTTTTAATGGTATGCACTAATGGAATTGTTGGATAAGATTTATATTTCGCAGAATTCGGAGGATGAGATGGTATGGGAGATTGAGAGTGATGGTGTTTTCACTGTTAAATCATGTTACAATCTTCTCTTTCATGATCGTTGGAGATGGTCGTGTCCTCATACTGCTCAAGTTTGGAAATGGCCAATACCCCACAAAGTTCAAGTTTTTTACTGGTTCGCTGCTATGAATAAGGTTTTGGCCATTGATAATCTGATAAAAAGGGGAAACGTTCTGCCGAATGTGTGTTTTATTGTGAAAATGTGCTGGTAAATCTGGTGCGCATCTCTTTATCCATTGTTCCTTCACGGTGAGAATTTGGTACTGGTTGTTTGGAGTTATAGGTATAAATATGGTTCTTCCCCAATCTATGGAGGGGATTGTTTCTCCATTCTGCAAGACTATTTGGAGGATAGCTCAAGGCGTCTTACTATGTGAAGTTTGGAAATACAGAAATAGAAGGACCTTTGATGGGATCTCTATGCCCTTTGATAGATTACTTCATTCTCTTAGCTTTCAATTTGGTCGTGGCTATCAGTGCTAAAAGAGGGATGGGGTATTTCTAAGGTAGATGTTCTGGCTAACCTACATAATCTTTTTCGTTTTGGTTGTGTTAAAAGTAGACCAAAATATATTTTGAGTGCGCCGCCTGCCGGTAGTCTGAAACTCAATTTCGATGGTAGCTCTTTTGGTAACCTTGGTTTAGCCGACGTTGGTGAAGTGTTGCGTGGTTGTTATGGTAACATTCTCTTTTTTTATGCTGGCCCGATAGGTCGTGCAATTGCTAACTGTGCTGAGCTTAGTCCGCAACTTAATGGTTTGAAGATTTTTATTAATAGGAATTATGGTAATAATTGTTGGATTGAAGGGGATTCTCTTAATGCTATAAGGTGGTGTAACAAGGAACAACGTATCCCATAGGAACTTCAGCCTTTATGATTGCAGATTATGGATCTAGTATCCTCCATGTTAGTCTTTTTTACTCATGTTTATCGTGAAGCGAATTCTGTGGCTGATGTTTTGGTAGAGGGTGGTGCCTCTTTACCTTCTCTTGTTATCTCTAATGATGTAATTTCTTTTCCATAGTATTCAATAAAAGTAGTAACATTTGTCAAAAAAAAAGAAAATCATGAAAATCAAGAAGGTTTGATTGCGAAATAAGGAATGAATATTTAATATTAGATAAAGTAAATAAATATTTTGTTTATTTAACTTATTTGATGGGAACAAGTTTAAGAAGGGGATGATAAGGTTCTAACACCTTGCTTAGTATTTTGATGATGGATCTAGGGAATGGATGGCTCACATCTCTTACCCATAAGTCTCCTTAGATCGACAGTCAAGTTTGCACCTACGATTTCATAGCAAATCATAATGCATGAAAAATCTATAAAATGGATTATTATCCTCCTTTATCTCTACACCTCTTACTTACTCTCTCTTCCCTCTCTAAAATAGAATCTCTCACTCTAGCCTCTCTAAGGTTCATGCCCCACATATGTTACTCTCTCTCACAAATTATCCTAAGGGAGGCACGCCCAAGCTAGGCTAGATTAAGCTTGAATCTCTCTTATGGGTTTTAAATCAAGCTAGGTTTTGGTTATGTGATTTTGTGGGCTGCAAAGAGATCATCCTTAGTTAGTAGTTTTCTCTTTCCTTTCTTGATTTCTATATCGCATAAGGATCAAGCCAAGGGACTTGAGTTAGGCCTAAATATTGAGGCTTTAGGTGGGTGGTTCTAGATCGAGATCCATGTGTATTGATTGGGTTTTGTCATAAGTAGGAGAAATCAAGAAACCTATTAAAGATCCCGAGTACCATTGGAAGGAGAAGACTCGGCGTGGGGTGTACTAAGGCCGATTGAGATAATCTCTGGTAACCTTTTTTTTTTCTTTTATATTTATTTATTGTGTCTTTTATTCCCAAGCATAGGTAGTGTCTTTTCTTTATTATTGAAAGGTTTTGAATGGTTTCAAGTTCTTGAGAACATATTGTATTCTGTTTTTTTTTTTTTTTTTAAGTTATTATATTGTAAAAGGACTACTTGTAAGTGATCTAGACCGTAAAGAATTGAAAAAGAAAAGAAAAAAATTTATGCACTCCGGCAAGATCACGTGAGTTGTTCTTTCATTGGTATCAGGGCTATTGATATTTGTTATCATTAGTTGTCTTTTCTCTTTATTAAGTCTAGATCTAGCTTGGGAATGAGATATAAGAAAACTTATAACCATGGTGGTCAAGTAATACCTCCTCTTTAGATCTATTGAAATATTCAAATACCGAAAAGGCATTTTGCAGAAGGAGTATTTTGTGTTATTTTAGAGCAGTGATATGAAGAAGATAATATGATCTTTTTCTATTGCATACTTCTATGATATTGTACGTTTTTGAGAGTAGGATCTACCTACAAAATTTCACTGAAAGATCCTAAGGGAATTGAAAGTTATGGTGACATAGTTGAAAACTGTCAATTCTGACCTTGCAAAATCCAAGAACTATCTATTGAGTTCTGTGCAATTTTATACAAAAACTATTATTTTATTTTTAGCTGAAAATAATACTGTAACTCATCAAATTGAGTATATTTTCAAACAAAAATAGTTTCATGAAGAAAATCTTTATGGTTTAAAAGATATGGTCAATTTATTGAAGGGTGCGCAAGTGTTATTTTCTGCAACAAAAATTGTCTCAATGATTTGGTAATAATGAATTTATTTTCATTCTTAACAAAATGTTTTACCACACCAAGTTTCTAGACATAAATTTTGAGTCTAGTTTCTAATAAAACTTATTTGAGAGAGAAATATATATAGGAAGAAAATAATAAAAATTTTGGATTGAAGAGATGTCATCTTGAATTTTCTGCAATTTTGTGTGCTCTTTATTGAAACACATATAGCCATATTTATCAAGCCTACTTAATAGAGTGATATGAGGCTTGTGGAAACATATGTGTTATCTATTTGTGTATACTTCGAAAACAAAATTTGGTTTGAAAAGGAAACTCTACGAAAATAAAGAGAAAATACAATTTTACTAGATAATGTTTATCCTGAAATTCTGCAGTATGTTTTATTTTGTGATGTGCATATCACTTATTTATTTCTATGAAGAAAAGTATTATTTGGGATTAACACCATGATTTTATGCTTTAGTTTTGAGTCTAATTTTCAACAAAAAATATTTCAAGGAGAAATCCTTTACAAATTGAGAGAAACAAATATTTTATTGAGAGGTATGCAACCTAATTTTCTGCAGAGAAAATTATATTATGACGAGAATGTCACTAAATCATAGACCCACTAAATGATATGATTTAGGAATGAAAATAAGCACTATTTCATTTTTTTTAGTCTATTTCAATAGTCAAAAAGATTCAAAGATAAATTATTCATGAGTTGAGAGATATCATATTTTTATCATGGGTTACTCATGTTTTATTCTGTAGTCAATTAAAAGATGTGGTATATTAAGGCACATATTTGGATTCCTCATAATAGGGAAATTTTTAAGGCTCATTTTATAGTGTGCCATTAGCATGGATTATAATAGTAAAACTTCAAAGAGAGGTTTTATAGAGTTTGTGAGATATGACACTCTATGTGATGAATGTTCGATATGAGAATAGCAAAAAGCAGAAGAAACACAATACTTATAAAAGCATATTGGTTTTCTTCAAAATGAAGGGATATAGAGAGAGACTTGGTGGCAACATAAAAACACTAAAGATCAGTGGAAGAATCGAATTTGTGATATTTGAAATGATGAGATGATGAAGTGTATTTCTTAACGGTGTGAGGAAGGAAGAATCTAAGTGCCGAAGAACTTGACACTTTGTGACATGTGAAACCGATCACCAATAAATTATCCATCAGTTGCGTGCTGTTTCAATATCACAAAAGCTTGTCAACAAGTAAAAACAAAGAATCAAGAAAGCCTACGTACCACACTACATTGTTTTGAGGTATAAAATCTATCTCATTAGAATCATGATCATGATGGAGTAAGCCTAAGTCATCTTACCTAAGGTGTGGAGGCCCTTTGAATGTACCAAATATCCAATTTAAAAATAGAGCAAATTACGTACAGATACTATTGGGCGGGTCAATTACCAAATGAGCACTTATTTGTTCGAAATTACGAGCACTCCCCGCCCCCCCCCCCCCCCCAAACGCACGTAAGCAAACACCGGACATGGTGATCCGTTTAAATTGGGTAAATTTGATGTCTAATGTTTGAAATAACGAACAGCAATTTGACTTTCTAAAACTACTAGTCATCAATCTCCCTCTTCTCTCTCTTCCCGCTAGATCTCTATTTTAAATGGGTGAATTTGCTATCTAATGTTTGAAATACCGGACAGCTATTTGACTTTCTAAAACCTGCTGGTCATATTTGTCCCAATTCTCTCTCTTCCTGTTGATCTCCCTCTTCTCTCCCTGAAACTGTTTCTGCTCACCCTTCTTTATCTTTAGAAAAGCGCTTCATATTCGAAGCTGGATCCTGCACATTACTTATGAAACGCCTTTGTATCTCTCTCAAAAAAAAAATTTGTTTATCCTTATTGAGAGGTGATATGATCCATAGTCAGATCGAGCGGGCACCTCTTCATTCTAAAGTTCAAGCCTCTCTATAAGTAATAATGGACGCACAGCCCCACAAAAAACCCATCAAAATAGAGGCAATGAAAATACTGAATATATGAGAGAGAGAGAAGAAGATGGATTGAAACCTTGCGTGACAAGATCCAAACAAAGGGGAAGCTCACACTAAAACACCTGGATCATGCGCTTCTTTGTTGGGTTTATGTGGCCTTTAAAGGCCTTATGAGTGCTTGTAAAATGAAATGATATAGTGGAACAAGAACTCAGTGGGAGTGTAGTTCCTCATGGACCATACTATGCAAACGATGTTTGCAGATACTGGACCGTGCTTGACGATCTAGGTCAGTCGGTTGGGCAAAACCCAAGTTACCTAGTCATAAAGAACAAACCAAGAAAGGTTCTAATGGGTTAGCCCTTGATGAGGTCGGAGAATATGCCTCGATGAGTGAGCCAAGGGACTGTGTGACCCTTGTGTGCGATGGTGGCCTACAGTGACGGGGGCCAAGGCCTCATCCATGTGTCATCACACGACATGCATATCGATAAATCATTCGGGAGAGCTAGAAATCCACCTTTTAGGGTGAAGCATATGCATGTACGAAAAATACTCCTATGCACCATATGAGCTATGATCGCATCAGAACTAGGTGACATTGACTCATCTCTAGGGGAGGACCTAAAATCTACAGACTGGGATTGCAATCCCTTGGCTCATCAACCGGACTTTAGTGACCCGCTAATGAGCCCTTGCTTGGACTGTGGGTCATGAGAAACACTGAGCCGATCTGATAAAGCAAGTGTGGTCTGTAGTCCACAGTTGAAAGATGAGTGCCCTATGATTGTTGATTCCTAAACTATATGGATCCTTTTCCCATAAAATTAATTTAATTGTATTTGTTTTATGGTAAAAAATATTTTAATATTATTATTTGAATTTTGATGAACCCCTGGATATTTATTTATAAATTTTAAATTTATAAATTAAAGATATTAATTTTACAATTGTTTAAATATTCAAATAATATTTTAAAATATTTTTATTAATTTTAAATATATAAAAATATCATGGGGGCCCATTGTGCATATGGGCCCGCCATATTTTTAGAAGGTGGG
Organism: Amborella trichopoda; assembly: GCF_054954075.1. NCBI lineage: Eukaryota > Viridiplantae > Streptophyta > Magnoliopsida > Amborellales > Amborellaceae > Amborella > Amborella trichopoda. The sequence goes on from NC_142342.1 coordinate 36,944,724, forward strand.
GCCCATGGGTGCCTCCCTTGGCTGGCACATCCCACCCTTATTCTCTTTCCTATATTTTGGTGATATGGCATGTGGTCATATGGTTGGAAGATGTTGACTAAATATTGACTTGATATATCTTTGAAAGATTGAGTAGACTTGTGCTATTTTATGAAATGCACAATATTTTGCTTAGATTTAATTTATTTAATTAAGGGTTTAGGTTATGGAGTTCTTCTCTCCTATCTCTCAAATATGGATTTATGGCTAAGGGTCTTAGGATTTAGCAAAAAGAGAATCCATCTCTCTCAAACTAGGTTGTTAAGAGAATTCACCAAGTGTTTGAGTTTGTGATCAAAGGGTTTTATGTTGCATGGGTGTGGCTTGGCCAAAATTTGCTTTCTAGATTCGAGATTGAAGCTAGACCGTTGATCCTGCGCCATCGGATGATGGTGACTCGGTGTGGGGTGTAATTAGCCCAGTTGAGGTAATCTCTGGTACTCTTTCTTTTGTTTCTTGCAATCTTATCTTTTATTCTCAAGCATATTGTTTCAATGGCATAAAGTTGTCAAGATCTTGGTTTTATTGTTATGTTGATTTTATTTTGAAATTTATCTCATTATAATAAATACCACGTGTAAGTGATCTTTTGCCAAAAAAAAGGGGTGGGAAAAAAAAAATTGTATTCCCCGGTAAAAGATCACATAGGTTTTTCTTTCATTGGTATCAGAGCTACTGATGCTTGATGTTATTAGTTGTCTTTTCTCTTTATTGAGTTTAGATGAAGCTTGTGAATGAGATATAAAAAAGCTAATGGCCTTTGTGGTCAAGAAATACACCCACGGTTAAAAATTATTGAAATATTCTAACACCGAAAAGGTACTTTGCATAATGAATATTTTTGGCTATTTTGGAGTAGTGATATGAAGAATATAATGAGGAGTTTTTCTATTATATACCTCAACGATATTTTGTATCTTTAAGAGTAGGATTTACCTGAAAAATTTCAGTGGCAGATCATAAGGGAATTGAGAGTTATGGAATAATCAATGAAGGGTGTCAGTTCTGACCCTGCAAAATCCACGAACTGTCCAATGCATATGATTTTATATCTTGCCGAAGTTTTACGATAACTCACAAAATTGAGTCTACTTTCAGGTAAAAAACGTTTCACTAATAAATTCCTTGTGGTTTGAAAGATATTATCAATTTACTGAAGAGTGCGCTAGTGTTGTTTTCTGCATCGAAAACCATTTCCATGACTTGGAAGTCATGATTTTATTTCTATACTTAACCGAATGTTTTATGGTCCACACTAAATTTTTAGACTTCCATTCTGAGTCTAATTTGTAATAAAATTTATTTGAGAGAGAAATATCTATGGGAAGAGAGGTCATCCTGAACTTTTTACAATTTGGTATGTTCTTCATTGAGACATGAATATCTATATTTTTCAAGCCTACTTAACAAAGTCATATGAGGCTTGTGGAAATATATGCGATATCATTATGTGTCTAATTTCCAACAAAATTTGTTTTGAAAGGGAAACTCCATGATGGTTGAGAGAAAAGACAATTTTGCTAGCTAGTGTTTATCTTGGAATTCTGCAATATGATTTATTTTGTGATGTGAATGTCACTTATTTATTTCTCTAAAGAAAAGTGTTATTTAGGATTCAAACTTTGATGCTATGATTTGGTTTTGAGTCTAGTTTTCAACACAGAAGATTTCAAGAAGAAATTATTTGAGAATTGAGAGAAACAATTTTTTATTGAGAGGTGCTTAATCTGATTTGCAGCTAAGAAAATTGTATTGTGACCTAAATGTCATTGAAACGAATACTCATTATATGGTATGATTTAGGGATGGAACTGAGCATTATTTTATATCTTTTAGTTTATTTCAATACTCAAAAGGATTCGAAGATAAACTTTTATGAGTTGACATATGTCATATTTTTATCATGGGATGCTCATGTTCTATGCTGTAGTAAATTAAAAGATGTGGCATATTAAGGCACAGCCTTGAATTCCCAATTATGGAGACCTTTAATACTCATTTTAAAAGGTTTTATAGTTTGTCATGAGTATGATTTATTATAGTACAACTTCAGAGAGATGTAATACATAGTTGACAAGATAAGACACTCTATGTGAAGAGTATTCGATCTGAAAATTGCAGAAAGAAGAAGAAACACAATACCTATAAAAGCATCTTGGTTTCTTCGAAACAAAGGGACATATAAAGAGACTTGGTGGAAACATAAAAACACTAAAGACCAGTGGGAGAATCGAAATTATGATATTTGAAATAATGAGATGAATAAGAAATTTTCTTCATGGTGTAAGACAGGAGAATCCAAGTACCGAAGAGATGGACACTTCGTGACATGTGAAACCAATGACCAATATATTCTCCAACAGTTGCATGTACTTCCAAGATCACTAAAGCTTGTCAAACAAGTCAAAGCGATGAATCAAGAAAGCCCAGGTACCACACTACATGGTTTTGAGGTATGAAATCTATCTCACATTACATGGTAAGGTCATATAGGGAAAGAGGATTCAATGACTTTGTTCAATATGCTTTGGTTATATTTTGGCTAATTGTTTTATGAATATGTATGGAGTGTATGGACATTAAGTGATAAGTACTAACAAATTTGAAAGATCTGATTTTGAAGACCTTGTATTTTTGTGCCCCCTTGTGATTGTGTAGTGATATATATGGAGATGTAATTTGATCAAGGGCTTTGAGCCCTAAGGATGAAACACGAAAGATGGGTGTGGCTCATTCAAATATGTATGCACAAAGGGAGAGTCCTGATGGAACTCGGTCTTGGTGACCATCCTCTCAATAATGTATGTAATATGCAACGATGATCTCTTGATAAATTCTCTATAATTGTCAAAAATGAAGTATTTTGTCAAAGATTAATAGACATTATTTAATGCTTTATTTTGGATAAAATTATAAGATGGTATATATGATTTGTTTTTGTAGCCATGAACTTGACTCGGTAAGAAATTAAAGGTGAATACGGTAAAATGATTTATGAAGGCTAAGCATGTATTTTAAAATTAAATTGGATGATTTGAGAAAAGCCTAAGTCTATGAATATGGTTTTGAGAAAACCACATAGTCTTGTAAGGTCCATTAAGTCTTTATGAAAATTATTTTAAACTGTCATACTATTATGTACCTATGGCTTGTGGATGTATATATATATATATATACCAAGTCAATGTTTTTTATTAAAAAGAAAAACATTGTATGTTGAAGGTATTTATAAAAGTAGGAGAAAAACTATCATGCTTTTTTTTTATTTTTTTTAAATACCTATATGCTTTGACTCATGTTTTTAATTATTTAGAATCTTCGATTACCTAAGGCTTTGAACCATAGGGAAGGTTGTAAGAATGCCATCATACTAGGCTTCCTTGACACATGCTGTGTTGATTAGATAACTTAGTTTGTATGAATTTACTACCAAGATGTCTAATGTGGTTGAACCTTTGTGGTTCAAGAAGGTTTTTGCATATTGTGAAACTAACGGGTATTGAATTACATATTGCATGAGACTTGATATGATATCTCATGATATATGCATAAGAATGCTGAGAATGTATATGTTGTATGTGCAATAGTTAAGTGGGAGCTTCTACAGTCCCATGGTTTTATAGCTGCTTGGATATTCAGATATACAGGTGCAAGCTATCTCACAGATCCAGATGATGCGAAGTCTACATCTGGATATGTGTTCATGCTTGGAGGGGGTACAGTTTCTTGGAAATCAAAGAAACAGAATGTGATGAAATTGTCCACCGTTAAGGCAGAGTGCGTGGCGTGTTGTTTGGTGATCGAGGAGGCTGTATGGATTAAAAAATTTCTTAATCGACTTGACTTTCACGTCGTGCTTTGTGAGGCAATAAGAATTTTCTGCGACAGTACGGTGACGATATGTATGTCAATGGAGCCACGATTCGATAAGAACTCCAAGCATATAAAAACATGTTTTTATCACCTGAAGAATGAGGTGAGATTGAGAAAGATCGAGATCCAGATAAACTAAATATTCTCATGCGAGCACCTGCTAGTATTTGGCATGCCAAATGGAACAACATACTATAATGTTATTCACCCATGGAACTCAAATGTTTTGTGCTGGTTCTATAGCTACAAAAGAGAGCAGCTTATTTGAAGAACTCTTTTGAACCCATGAACATACGACCCAATGCGATGAGGGTACGTGATGGTCTTTTGCGACAACAAGTCCATGATTTGCGATGCGATGTGAAAGATGAGCTACAACCATTTTTAGGATGAGATCCGAGCAGCAAAGAGAAAAATATGTTGCCTCTACAAATCCTTTTATGAAAGGATTGATGGCGAAAGCCATGATTAATGTATTGACAAAATAAGTCAAAATGCTTGAGAGAGATTGTAATTGGGAGAGAGAGATGGAGTGAGAGAAAGTGAGAAAAGAGAATGTAAGGCCTTCAAAGGTCAAGTGGAAGATGTTGGGTTTATGTGGCCTTTAAAAGCCTTATGAGTGCTTGTAAAATGAAATGATATAGTGAAATATGAGCTCAGTCAGAGTGTGGTCCCTCGTGGACCATACTTAGCAAACGATGTTTGCAGATACTGGACTGTGCTTGACGATCTAGGCTAGTCGCTTGAGAAAAACCCATGTTACTTGGGCATAAATAACAAATCGAGAAAGGTTCTAATGGGTTAGCCCTTGATGAGGTCGGAGAATATGCCCGGATGAGTGAGCCGAAGGACTGTGTGAGTCTTGTGTGTGATGGTGGCCTACAGAGACAGGGGCCAAAGCCTCATCCATGTGTCATCACACGGCATGCATATCGATAAATCGTTCTGAAAAGCCATAAATCCAACTCTTAGGGTGAAGCATATGCATGTGTGAGAGATACCCCTATGCACCATATGAGCTATGGTCGCATCAGGTTTAGGTGACCTTGACTCGTCTCTAGGGGAAGACCTGAAATCCACATACTGGGATTGTGATCCCTTGGCTCATCGACTGGACTTTGGTGACCCGCTAATGAGCCCCTGCTTGGACTGTGGGTCATGGGAAACGCTGGGTCGGTCTGATAAAGTATGTGTGGTCTGTAGTCTACAGTTGAAAGTGGAGTGCCCCATGATTGTTGCTTCCTAAACCATATGGATCCTTTTACCATCAAATTAATTTAATTGTATTTTTTTTATGATGGAAATTATTTTAATATTATTATTTGAATTTTTATGAACCTCTGGATATTTTATTTACAATTTTTAGATTTATAAAATTAAAAATTTTGATTTTACAATTGTTTAAATATTCAAATAATATTTTAAAATTATTTTATTAATTTTGAATATATAAAAATATCATGGGGGCCCATTGTGCACATGGGCCCACCATATTTTTAGAAGGTGGGGCCCATGAGTGCCTCCCTTGGCTGGCACACCCCACCCTTATTCTCTTTCATATTGTTTGGTGATATGGCATGTGGTCATATGGTTGGAAGATATTGACTAAAGATTGACTTGATATATCTTTGACAAATTTTGTTGAAAGATTGAGTAGACTTGTGCTATTTTATGAGATGCACAATATTTTGACTAGATTTAATTTATTTAATTTATATTGATGAGAAAATGGTTAAGAAACTGGAGATAATAGTTCATGCACTTCCACAATATTGATGGTCCATCTTTGGAATGGATGGCTCAGATCTTTCACACCACAAGTTACCCTTGATCGACGGTCTATGTTCAATCTCACAAGAAAAGGCAAGCCAAGTAAAACCCTAAGAAACCATAATCTTATTCAAAGCCTATAAAAAGATATTGTTTCTACTAAAAAACCTCTACACCTTATCTTTCTAGCTCTCTCTCTTAAGAAAGTTTATATCTCTCATGTTTGATCTCTCTCTCCCACATTGTAAAAGAACCTAAGGATTTAGGTTATGGAGTTCTTCTCTCCTATCTCTCAAATATGGATTTATGGCTAAGGGTCTTAGGGTTTAGCAAAAAGAGAATCCATCTCTCTCAAACTAGGCTGCTAAGAGAACTCACCTAGGGTTTGAGTTTGTGATCAAAGGGTTTCATGTTCCATTGGTGTGGCTTGGCCGAAATTTATTTTCCCGGTTCGAGATTGAAGCTAGACCGTTGATCGCCCGACATCGGATGGTGGTGACTCGGTGTGGAGTGTAATAAGCTCGGTTGAGATTATCTCCGACACTCTTCCTGTAGTTTCTTATAATCTTATCTTTTATTCTCAAACATAGTGCATAGTTGTTTCAATGACATCAAGTTGTTAAGATACTGGTTTTATTGTTTTGTTGATTTTATTTTGAAATTTATCTTATTATAATAAAGACCACATGCAAGTGATCTTTTTCCAAAAGAAAGGGGTGAAAAAAAAAATGTATTCCCTAATAAAATATCACATAGGTATTTCTTTCATTCTCCTCTTCTAAGGCCTCTCACTAGATCCATCTCTCGCAGTACAGGAAAGGTGAAGATAAGGTTAGAGTGAGAAATAGAGGTGACGAGGCTCCTTGAGATTCAATTGAAAAGATGTAAAAATGAGAGAGAATAAGCATCGAGCAGTGGTTAGGGATCTCGTCATAAAAGCCCCGCTGCCAGAATATCTTGCATGAATTCTAGAGAGAGAAAGAAGAGAGAGAGAGCAAGAAGAGAATGGTATTACAATCGAAGTCGGCCCGTTGCGTATGAGAGGAATCGCTCAAAAGCAAGAGGATTTGAGATTTTAGGGTGTGGTCTGAAGCCCTAATAGGGAATAAAGATAGAGAGGCAAGTTGAGCAGAGGTAAGGGAGAGATAGGGAGAGGAGAGAAAAGAGAGAGAAGAGGGAGAGCGGGGGCTCTCAAGTTTTGAAAAACCAAATAGCAATCCCGTATTTCAAATTCACCAAATTTAGATGTTTGCCCCTATGTGGTGTTTGTATTGCGAGAAAAGAGGTGGTGCTTATAATTTCGGACAAATGAGTGCCCATTTAGTAATTGACCATGCACAAATAGTATTCGTACTTAATTTGCTCTTAAAATTAAGGACAAGAGAAAGGTTGTCCGGTATCGAGAGAGCCGATATTGAAAAGTTAATTTCCCTTGTCTTTATTTGTCAATTGTAAGTAAACAAAAAGTTAAAAGCATTAACGTGTTATAATTGTTAGAAATATTTGATGCGGGCGAAACAAGAGTAGTAATTATTTTTATTCGAAAGAGGTATTTGACTACGAATATAAGAAGGATCTGCCTATTTTCAAGTATGTTATCTCAAGATAATATTTTCCCATGTAGTCACTGCGTATAAGGTTTATTACATAAATTTATCCCTGAAAACAAAAGATCGAATACTTACATTACTTAGCAGTAAAATCTCAAAGTAACATAGTCGCCTTTCTTAAAGAGCAACATGTGACTACTTATGGTAAGAAGACATGTTTCTTATTTGAAAAGTCAATGAACCTCAGGAATTCTTAAATGCGAGATCTAATTGTAATTGACTGTTTGGTGACTTGCTGTCTTGTGAATGTTTATTAAAAGGGTGCAGTTAGCATACGGATGCATAGGTAGGTGTAGAGGTAAAGTGGTATATAATTTTGATGTAAAATGTTTTTAAGATTATTTTAAAATTTATTTTTATATCAATTTTAAATTTCAAAAATGGTTAAAATCAAGTAGATCTAAAAACATATGAAAATCTTGAAAATTGACGGTATAGATAATATGTTGTAAAATGCACTATTTTTGAGATTTAAAATCTTTTTTTTTTTCATAGTCATAGATCTCGATGCCGAGATGATCAATCAAATGGTTTTTCAACATTAAAACTACATTTTTCGATGGATTTTTAAAGTACATCCGTAATTCTACATATAAAGTTGCAACCTCGTATGAACATTTTCCTTACGAAAATGTCTCCTAGCAAAGAGAAGACATGTCTATTATCTGCAAAGTTATAATAAATAGAAACAGTTTGTTTGGAGTGGCAACCACATGGGCAACAAACCACCGATTCATATATAATCTTGAATCGATATTTAAGCTCTCTCTCTCTCTCTCTATTTCGTTTTCCTCCCTAAATTCAATGCAATTTTTTACTTTTCTTGGCTTTATTGTTCTTTTACAAGAAGTAAAAGTTTGTTTGTACTGCTATACCGTCATATCTCATAAAGAAAATTGTTTCATGCGGGGGTGGATGGCATTTTTACAATATACGGTCCGGGGGTGGTCCATATGAAAACAAATGTAACTAACGGTTCAAATATTTTTTTAATATAATTATTATTTTTAATTTTTAATTTTTTTTCTTTTTTCATATTCATGATCTCTATATTAAATATTATTCATTCTTTAAAAATTAGAGTCAAATTATATTTAAAAATATATTTATTGCCCAATCCACATTCAACAATACACGGTTGGCCGCATAGAAACTTTGTCCTATCTCATGAATAAACTAAGTAGAAGCTTGTTCGTACTTTTGTACTGTTATAAATAAATTTTCCTCAAGCAACTGCAGTTCATTGAGGTATTCAACCCCAATAGAGAATAACGTAAATAATTTGTGAACGTACACCAAAACAAATAAAAATATGGAAAGCCCTTTTTTTTTTTGTCAAAATATATGCGGAACAGCGGGACCTTGTGATTTTTTTTATTTTTTCCAATTTGCCCTTAGGTTCGATGGCACTAACATGAACTGCTTTTAACTTCTTTTTTTTTTTTTTTTTTTTTTGGGACATTGACACATTTTCAAGCTCCTGAACTCAGACCACTCTATAGGTGGCCTTAGGCCACATCAACACTAGTCCGTGCCCAGACCTTAGACCATTCTATATGTGGATTTAGGCCATAGTGATTGTTCGTAAATATTCGAGACAGACAAAAAGCTAAGGGTAAAAATGAGTTCAATGTTGGTAACATTTGTGAAACACACTAAAAAAAAAAAAAAAGAGGGAAGAAAAAGGAAAAAAAATAATTCTTTTCATATTTTTCTATTTATTTTAGTGTCTAGGGAATGAATTACTCCAAATATTATCTTGAAAAATTTTAATATATATTATATCTTGGAAATGTTAATGAGTGTTGAAAATTCGGGATAACCCAATCAGCCCTTTTGAGTAAATCGGGATATCCCAAATCCCACTAGCTATAGTGAGCATTACACCACAACGATTTACACATTCAAATAACATGTTCAAAATGCGATAACAAGTGTAATATAATTGGGAAAAATATAAAGACGATAAATCAAGCAATATGAGAAATCATCAAAGCACAATACAAATGAAAGTAGAGATGGACACGCACATATACGTGGTTCACCCGAGATGAGCTACGTTCATGGGCAAGACAGCAAAGATGTATTAACTATCAAGAGGAAAATTTACAAGATTGAGATTACATAGAGTTACCTCATATAATTTCAAGGAAAGCTCAAACACAAGAAATTTCTACCAAAAAAGCACCTACAATGGACTCCTTTCTTTGACTCACTAATGCCGCGAAGAAATGTCGAAAAACTGGCCCAAGATGAGTCCCAAATAGTGGTGCTAGCGTTTTATTGCAAAACCCCCAATTTCCAACTCCAAGCTTCTCTCTCTACAACTTCCCTTTCTCCCTCACTCACCCACGTTTTTCACTCTCAAAAAACCCTTTTATGGGCCTCCACTAACAAGGCATATTTTAGTGACAAAAATACCCTTTAATAAGAGGGAGAGTATCGTAGGGTGTGATTTTTTACATCACATCCCAACAATCTTCACCTTGATGCAAAATCTCATCCTTGACTTGTCAAACCCCTCACTTCTTTCTTTTCTTGAAACCTAAAGAAGTTAGACTTCATTCTAATTTCTCTATTTGGATGGGCTTCGTAAGCATATCCGCAAGGTTGTTTTCGGTCTTGATCTTGACCAATCGAACTCTTTCATCTTCAACAACTTACCGGATATAGTGATGTTAAACCAATATGTGCCTTGACCTCTTGTGGTGAACCGGGTTCTTGGCCAAATGAATAGCAATCATATTGTCACAAAATAGTTCCATGGGCTTGCACATAATGCTCATCTCACCTATCAACCCATGAAGCCAGACAACTTCTTTCGATGCCTCTGTTGCCGCCATGTACTCGGCTTCGATAGTTGACAATGCTACCATGTCTTAGAGCTTTGACATCTAACTTACCGGTCCATTTGCAAACCAAACAACAAATGCGGTAGGTCGACCTACCTCTATCAAAATAACCGATAAAATTTACATCCACAAAACCTTGCATTAAGGTTGAGCCCTTGCCAAATGTAATTGCATAACTAGTTGTGCCTCTTAAGTATCGAAACACCCATTTTGTTGCTTCCTAATGAACCTTTTTGGGGTTTGCCATAAATCGACTTAGAACACCAACCGCATGCATGATATCTGGTCTTGTACATATCATGACAAACATTAAACATCCAATTGCATTTGCATAAGAAACCTTAGCCATGCTTCTTCTTTCTTCTTCCATCTTCGAACTTTGCATTGAAGACAATTAAAAGTGAGGCGCCAGGGGTGTCTTCACCGGATTTGTATCTTTTATGCCAAATTTTTCAAGCACCCTCTCTATGTAACCCTTTGAGATAATGACAAATTTTCATTTTGTCTATCCCTTTCAATTTAAATCCCAAGGATTAGTCTTGCCGGCCCGAGATCTTTCATCTCAAATATTTTGCTCAAAGAAGTCTTGTAACAATATTAAACTTTCAAAAAACAAAAAAAAAAACTTTTAATATATGATAATTCGTTTAAACATGATGGTCCTTAGGGACCATCGTTACTTTTAAAAGCTTTTGGTTTAAAAGCTTTGCTGCTTCCTTACTCTTGCCACGACCACTAAAGGACGTGGGCTTTAGGCGTTTAAAGCGTAAGCTAACGCTCGCACTCGTAATGTAATAAAAGAATAAAATAATATATTAGTAGAATTTAAATTCAGAGAGGTGAGGACTCTTACCATAGAGAACTTATGAGATTTTTCTCTTTGGTCGAAATACAGTGAACTCCTCTCTCTAGCCGAATTTTTATCAGAAGCTCCCTCTCAAATATTTGTGTGTAAGTGATATCGTCTTCCTGAAAAATAGTCTGTTTTTAATAAATAGTGATATTTCCGCCCAGGATCTTTATTTTATAAGTTTTGTGTGCAAGCGATTTCATTATCTTGAAAAATAATCCGTTCTTTTTAAAAATGAAATGAAATAATTATTTCTGTTTATTATCATGAATTTTAGGAACAATAAATTTTATGCGCAAGTGACCTCATTATTTTGAAAAATAATATGTTTAATAAAATTGTGATATTTTATCTATGTTACAAATTTTAAATGCTGTAAAATTATTAGAAATAAATATGATATTTCTGCTGTTAGTAAAATTGTAAGATTTCTTTCTACTGTTTTTGAATATTTAGACATTGTAAATTTCATGTGTAAATGACTGCCTTATTACTTAAAAATTGATATTTTTACAATAGATTATAGCATTGTTGTGAAATGTTTATTTGTATATTGATATCTCATAAATTGTGATAATTCTGTATTCTTGAATTTCCATAAGAGTTTTTTTTTATATATACATATTAAATTGGTAATTATGCTAGAATGTCTTTACAAACTGCTACCTTTCTAAATTTGAGCCCAAAATATTTGATTGGTTATTTTTGAAATGTTATTGAAAGTGATTGTTATTAACGGTTTCAGTGAAATTCATATTAATGATTTCAGTGATATGTTGAGTACATGATATTTGCTGTTTTCGAATGTTGAAAGAGATTTAGAAATAATTTAAGTATGCAAGTGGACTCATCCGGTTCGTCGGTGAGGTATAAGTGCACCTATCCGGGACGCCGGTAGGGATTAAGTGGACTCATCCGGTACGCTGGTGAGGTATAAGTGGACCTGCAGGGATTAAGTGGACCTATCTGGGACGTCGATAGGGATTAAGTAGACCCATCAGGACGCTGATGGGGTATATTGGTGACCTACTTGAAACGCTAGTAGGGTATTTTGTGAAATTCTTTGAATTATATACTGCCGTTAAAGTGTTATATGCATTTCAATTATTTAGATTATACTTAATTATGCATTTATTGAAAGTGAAACTGTTGATGCATTTCTGTTAATAGATCTCTTTTTTGAAAATATTGATATCTTTCAACCATGATTATTTTTAGGATTATGATGATCACTTACTGAGTAGCCAAACTCATCAAACTATGGTAAACATTTTTTCAGGATAACTGCGGATTCATTTTGAGTGCTAGTCAAGATCAACCTTGGAAGCGATTGTTGTTGTGCTAGCTTTCTTTATTTACTTTGTAAGACCTCGCCACTGTAAATTTGTCCAATCAAGAGATGTATATATGTTTTGGACTGTCACATCTCAAGAATATCTGTATTGAAATTTCTTAGGGTGTGACAAGTCTTGAGCTCATCAATTTTAGTCTTATCTTTGCACCCAAAAAGCATGTCATCCACATAGAAGACAAAAATCAAGTATGAATCATCATCAAAGAACTTTAAATAGATACAGTGGTCATACTTACTTCTTATGTACCCAAGGCTCATCATGAATATATCAAAATTTCGATACCATTGTCTTGATGCTTGCTTGAGCCCATACAAGGACTTCTTCAATTTGCACACAAGTCCTTTTTTGCCCTTCTCAGTGAAGCCTTCCTGTTGTTGCATGTACACTTCTTCTTTAGTTCTCCAAGCAAAAAGCCATCTTCACACTTATTTAATCAAACTCTAAATTATGCATTACAACTAACCCAAGTACCAAGCGAATTGAGACTAACTTGACTACCGATACGAAAATTTCATTAAAGTCAATACCTTGTTTTTGTGAAAAACCTTTTGTCACAAATCGTGCGCTATATCTTTCGAGCTTGCCAACAAGCCCCTTTTTTATTTTGAACACCCATTTACAACCAACGTCCTTTTTACTTTTTGCTAACTCCACCAAATCTCAAGTCTTGTTTCTTTAAAGGGCCAATATCTCTTCTTCCATAGCTCTTTTTCAATACTCGGTATCATTGCTATCATTGACTTCACGGAATGATGTTGGCTCTTTATTTTCGACTATCAATTGATGAAAGGTATTTGGATCTACATAATCTTTGTGCTACTTGGGTGCACGAGTTTCTCTAGTAGAACACCTATGTGTTAAAGGCACACTTCATCATGATGACCATGTGGTTCTTCATCTTGACTTTCGAGTTCTTCATGCTCCTCACTATGATTAATAGATATATTCTCATAAGACATAGTTGCACATGGTAGAAGTATTTTGGGGTGCTTTCAAAATCTTTGCTCTCTTGTTGCACTTCTTGACCATTGTTCTTCTTCATCACCCATTTTACAAATACCTTGTATTCATCAAAATGCACATCACGGCTAGTAATTATTTTTTGGGTACTTGGATCCCATAACCTATACCCCTTCACACCCTTACTATAACCCACAAAGATGTACTTCTTTGACCTTGGATCCAATTTGTTCCTTTGGCAACTTGTAATAAGTGCATATATATCACAACCAAAAAATTTTAAATCGGAGTAGTCACTTGGAGTTTCATATCATACCGCATTAAGAGTTTTGCTTCCCAATACTAACGAAGGTGATCAGTTGATAAGATATCAAGTCATTGATACAGCTTCCGCTCATAATTCTTGTTCTAGGCCGGCATTGCTTAACATGCACCTCTCACGCTCCATCAAAGTGTGATTCATCATCTCAGTCAAACCGTTCTATTGAGGATTGTAGGCATTTACGTAATGCATAGTAATTCCCTAGGCCTTGCAAAAAATTTCGAACTCCTTTGCTACAAACTCTCCACCATTATCGGTCCGAAAAACTTTGATGTGATGCCCCGTAGATTTTTCAACTTCAGCTTTAAAATTCTTGAATGCTCAAAACACATCACTTTTAGACTTGAAAGTTTTGATCCATACTTTTCTTGAGAAGTCATCAACAAGTGACACAAAATAAAATGCACCTCCATAAGATGTAGTTGGTGAAGGGCCCTATACATCTGAGTGAATGCAATCAAGTTTGCACTTGCTTGTATGTTTCTCGGCTTTGAAAGAATGTCTATGTTGTTTCCCATGGACACAATGCTCACAAAATTTGGATCCATCAATTTTAAGTGTAGGAATAAAAGTATTCTTCATCAAGACCTCCATACGGTTATCACTCATATGCCCCAATCTTCTATGCCATAGGCGAAATGGAACTTCATCACCTTCGACCACAGAATTCACTTCATCGTTTATTATTGTGTTTTCTAATAACTTGTACAAGCTCCCAATTAGAACTCCTTTCATCACAATTAGAGCCCCTTTGGATATTTTGATTACTTCATCTTGACCGGTAAACTTGTAACCTTCCAATTATAGATAAGAGAGAGAAATCTAACTCTTTTTTAGTTTCAACACATGCCTAATATCCTTAATTGCCCGAATAGTCACATCAAATATCCTTAGGCGAATCGAACTCATTCCAACCACCGATCCTCTTTCACATGACTCATATGAGTCAAACCATGATTTATGTGGGCACATGTGATGGGTGACTCCACTATCAAGGATCCAATTTTGATAGAATATTAAATTATATGCTACCATCAATAATTCATCTTCAATGAACCTGGATGTAGACTTTTCAACATGATTTGCTTCATTCTTGTATTCACTTAGTTTTTCACCTCCCGCATTAGGAGCGTTGGAAGAATCCACTTTATTTCTTTTAAAACAATTCTAACTTATATAATCGGGCTTCCCACAATATCAAACGCACATTCTTGTTATTGGGCCTTCTAGATTTTGATCGAAATGTTGAATTACTTCTTGAATGATTCCTCCATGAATCACCCCGTTCATTAGATCGACTTATTGCCACAAGAGCTTTCGTCTTTGATTATATCGAACTTCTAAAAGATGCTTTCTTTCGAAGTTCATCAGCAAGTAGGGCACTACACATCGAGCCCAAATCAAGAGAATCATCTTTACTACAACTCAATGTAGTAACAAAGTTATAATAGGATTCTGGCAATGAACAAAGTAAGGTGACTGTCTTATCTTCATCGTCCATTCTCGCACCAATACTCTCAAGTTGACAGATGATGTTATTCAAGTATTGTGACACATTTGCACATCCTTTCATTCTCAAGGAATATAATTTTGTTTTAAGAAAATTCTGTTTGTAAGAGATTTTGTTTGATACAAATGTTACAATGTTTCTCACAAATCTTTTGCTAACTTTTCGTCAACAATATTAAACAAAACTTTCTTCACTAAACACAAGCGAATAGTGGCTCGTGCCTTCATATCGAGTTCGTCCCAATCATCATTGGTCATATTTATTGGTTTTTTATCCTTTCCAGGAAATACTTTGTATTGCCCTTGATGTATCAATAAATCTTGCATTTTTTATTTCCAAATTCCAAAATTATCTTTCCCATTAAATTTCTCCACCTCAAACTTATGAAATATCATTTTCCCAAAACTGCTACACTAATTCCTTGAGCTCTGATACCACTTGTTGAAAAATCGGGATAACTCAATCAACCCTTTTGAGCAAATCGGGACATCTCAAATCCCACTAGATGTAGTGAGTACTACACCACAATGATTCAACACTCAAATAATATGCCCAAGATGCAATAACAAGTGTAATATAATTGAGAAAAATATAAAAACAATAAATCAAACAATATGAGAAATTATCAAAGCACAACACAAACGAAAGTAGAGAGTGACACGCACATATACGTGGTTCACCAAAGATGGGCTACGTCCACAGGCATGACAGCAAAGATGTATTCACGATGACAACTTACAAGATTGGGATTGTGTAGAGTTACCTCATACAATATCAACAAAAGCTCAAACAAAAGAAACTCCTGCCACAAAATTATCTACATTGGATTCCTTTTTTCGACTCACCAATACCGTAAAGAAATGTCGAAAGAAGGGCCTAAAATGAGCCTCAAATGATGGTGCTAAGGTTTTATTGCAAAACTTCCAATTTTAAATCAAAAGCTTCTCTCTCTATAACTTCCCTTTCTCTCTCCCTCACCATGTTTTTCTATCTAAAAAATCCCCTTTTTAACTGCCACTAAAAAAGCATATTTTTGTGACAAAAAGACCAGTTAATAAGAGGAAAAATACTGCATCCCAACAATGAGAATAGGCAATATGTGTCTCCACTAAGGACCAGCCGCAATTTGACTTTGAACAAGTGTGGCCGCGTATCGCCGCATCGAAGGCTGGTCCACCAAAGCATGAATATCTTACTGCCATGATGGGCTAAGGCGTATCTTAATGGTAAAGATGGTGCTAAGGTCCTCTTTAATCATACGATATAGGGCCTGCGTATGCCGTATTCCGACATTTCATTTATATTTATATTATGAATGGTCGCCATGGTTATTTTGGAATTGAACCTTTTTCTCTTTTTTCATGCTACATTGCCACCCATGACATGATGAGAGCCTCAAGGCTGCGTTTTTTAATTACAGAGTGGAGTCTGCATAAGGTGTACAATGTTCTTTTAAGGATGAGATATTTATTCGTCCCCCACTCAAATTCATTTTAGATGATTTTTTTCAAATTATTGTTTTGTAGATTCATCAACTAGGCAAAGATAATCATAAATAAAAATATAAAAATAAAATTTTGATATACAAAATATATTTTTTTGACATTTTTTATACTCCGTCCATATCTTATTTATGAACAAATACAATGTAGATTGTAAGCCAGCGAGCGCAAGCACGTTAACTCATGAAACAATTTTCTTTTTTTTAATTATATGGTCTAGTTTGTATTGAGATTTAGGTCTCAACTCTAAATAATGATAGCAAGGCTCACCTTTAAATCTTGTTATTTTAAAGCTTTAAATGGTATAAAATTGAATAGATCTATAAACACTTAAAAGTATTAAAAATAAAAAATCTAGATAATGAGTTACAAGAAACACTACTTGAAATTTTTATTTTTTTTTATTTTTCCCCGTGACCTTACATCCAGTATTAAGATGATCATTTGTAGTATTTTGACTTCAGAACAACCTCTTTCTATGAAGTTTTGTAGTGAACCTTACTTCCACAATATATGGTTTACACTTTATATAAACTTTTTTCTTCCTTATATTATCTTCTTTCATTACTATCTTAAAAATAGTTCAAATTTATGTAAAGGGTGTGGTTTAACCTTCAACAATCCAATTAAGGTGCACCTTCAAATTTTATCATAACATAAAATTTTGGTGTAAGAAATTATTAGAATTATCTGAAAATCTATTTTTATATCTAATAATAAAATTTTAAACTCCAAAAATAGTTTAAATCAAGTAAATCTTTAAACATATGAAAATCTTGAAAATGGACGGCCTAGACAACGTGCTGCATGATGCACTATTTTCGAGACTCAAAGTCTTTTCTTTTGTCATATTCATACATCTCTACGTCGAGATGATCAACTAGAGTGTCTTTCAACATTAAAATAACCTTCTCCGATGGATTTTTGAAGTGCATCCATATTTCTATATTTTAAGGTTGCAATCTTATATAAACTTTTTCCTTATGCAACTAATCTTAGCAGGGTAGTTGAAAATTTAATTAGTTGCATATAACATGTAACTTTATCAGGATCGGCTTGGGCACCAAATTAGCAAGAGGCCTCGTCCAATCAAAACTAATCTGATTACCGATCGAATCAGTTTGATTAGATTTTAAGAATATTAAAAAATATAAATAATAATTTGAAAATATATAATAGACAATATTAAATATGTAATATACAGTTTTAAAACATATAGTATATTAGAAAAAAGTTATCGTACTTTGTTTAACTAGTTAAAACTGACCAATTTAACTAGCTAAAACACGTCAAACATTAATTTTGAATATTGCATTTTACTCAAGAGTCGACTGACCAATATACCCAGTGACCGCCCGACTGGTTGACCGCTGTTGAGGTTGAGTTATGATAACTATGATAAATGTTACATACCCCAAAATATACACCTGTTACGTACGGTCTTGAATTTTTTTTTTTTTTTTTTGAACTCACTAAAATATATTTTTTTTAACTCACTAAAAGATGGGTTGGGTTTAAAAACAGAAATAGGACATTGTTTGTAGTGGGGTTCGAAGGCCAATCAAGATGGCAACTAAGCATATACACTACCCATATGAACAATTTTAGTTTTTTTTTTTTGAGTGAAGGAAGATAATACCTTATCCGTTTTTTCAATAGATTGGAGAGTTACATTTTCAAGGTGTTAAATGGGAGTGTCAGCGGCAAAAAAAGGATATTAAAATAGGATCGGGTTGCTACGTGACCAAGCCTGCATATGTAGAAATGTGGGACTTTTAATAAATTTATTTTTGAGATAGATTTTTGGACTTCATTTTTAAATATATGTAATTTTTAACATGGAGATCATGAATTTAAAAAATAAATAAAATTTAATAATTAAAAATAATAATTTTAATAAGAACACATTTGGACCATTAGTTTCTATTGTTTAGATAAAACACCTATTTCTATTATTTAGATAAAACACCTACTCGTATCTATCTTTAAAATGACTGCTTTACATTTTTTAGGCCGTATATGGAGTCACGTCCTTATGAAATAACTTATTAATAAAGTGTTATAAATTAATATTAATATAATATGTATTTATTTTAAAAATAAAAATAAAAGGTGGCCATTTGAGGGGACTAAATGCACCACTTGTAAACAATAGAAGCCCACATGTATACATCAAGCGTAGGTGTCACCACTTAATCCGTAAAAAAGAGGCCGCAGTCCATCTATAAATCAATCATGGAGCGAGTGATCGAACGCTTTTGACTTTGCAAGTCTCATTTGGTGGCTTTTGCTTCCCATTCACTTGTTTGAATAAATTCCAGCTCTCTCTCTCTCTCTCTCTAAGAAGACACATGAAAAGTCTTCCCCCCGCGTAGCATCGCGCCACTATTCTTTCAATGTCTCATATTTCATATGAAATTCATGTATGTGAAGAGCAGGGCATTTATTTGTAAATTCCATATGAAATTGTTGCAAGTTGGTCTCAAGTTTGGTCTTCGGAAATGTCTTCACACTTTTTAATTGTGAATTGTACGGTGTTTGGTCATTACATTTCAACTGTGCCATGAATCTCACGCATGATGTCGTTATGACGTTTGATCCTAACAAATTTGCATTCTTAAATGTTTATAAAGAGGTAAATCTATAGGGGTAACCACTTACCAAAAATTGCTAGATAAGATATATTAAGGCTGGCAAAAGGCCGGGCCCTGGCTAGCCGTCGGCCAAGCCCAGTAGAGCTGCTTTAGGCCCTGCCGTGGCTGGACCAGGCCAAAGAGACCATGGCCAAGCCTTGGCCCTAGCCCTATCAAGGGCTAGCTTGGCAGTATTGGACTAAATGCAATTAAAAAATTAAAAAATTAAAGAAAAAAAGGCAGATTGTACTGAACTGGCAAACTTGTCGCGCCCCAAGACCAGCCCTGGCCAGGACGTCGGGTCACATTTTCCTATCTAAGCCCTAATTTTTTAAGCCTGAGCCGACCAAGCCCCCATTGCCACCCCTAAGATAGATTAGATTCAGGATAAGGTAGGGACCAAATTTTTAAGCAGGGTAGAGTCCAACTTACTACCTGGGCAATATATACCAGCACTTACGCCTTTCTTATCACAAAAAAAACAGAGAGAACGAGAGAAACAACAAAGCATATGGGGGGTAAGATTTTACAGAATTTGTTCAAAAAATTCTTAAAATAATTTGGTGACTCCTCATTTTTTTTATCATATTTAACTAATAAATCAAAACATCAGTACAAGTTTTTTTAATAGTGTCCTATATGAGTACGGAAGATTATATTTTTAGAGTTCGGTTGTGCTCAATAAAGAAAAGGCATATTCCAAACTTAACTATTATTCACTAAAAAGCAGCATTCGGCAACCTTGGCTGCTTGGTTCACCATTCTTGAGTAAACCTGGAAATGTCAAATCCAAATTGCTTCTTCCATGCTATTTATGATGCCATAAACAAATGTTCTCACCATATACACAATCTCAAAACCTATTTGGCCACTATTAGCTTATATAATGATATATATAAACCATAACGATTTAAACAACGAGTAGAAGCCCATTATCTCCATCGAATTACCCAAAAAAAACATACTTGAGTACAACTCACAGTGCCATTACGTCTGGGCCAAGTCCAGATACACTAGTTAACAATAGTACATTCTTATATTGAATTACCCAAAAAAATCATGTACTCGGGTAAAACTCACAGTGCCATTCATTACGTCTCGGCCAAGGCCAGATACACTAGTTAACAATAGTACATTCTCATAGGGAAACAAACGAGGTTGGATACGGCCTTGCCAAAGAGGGAATTTACCTTCCCTTATTAGTCGCTCGGTTTTGATGACAAGGCATTGATAGTATTTTTTTTCTATCAAAATGGTTTAGCTGCAAATAAATTTTGATAAGAGTAATGAAATACTGGTAAAAGGTTTCAAAACAAACAAAACAACGTTGCTCTCAAAGAAGAGTATTATAATTAGTCTAAACCAGTGTAGGAAAACATGACTCGTGCCCAGGGCCTGGTCAAGTCTCGGTAACTCAGGCCTGAGTTGGGCAGGTCTTGGGCAAGCTAAAAAGTGTTAAAAATAAAAAATAAAAAAATCCAAAAAATGTAAAAAATATGTTTGAAGTAAAATTAAACAAAACCTACCATTTTAAATGTTGTTAAAAAAATAGCAAAAAAATTTTTGGAAAAAAATCAGTTTGTGATATGGGGTATTTTAAAAATAATGTAAAAAGAAAGGAAAATACAAAAATAAGTATTCATGGCCAAAACACTTCCAAATAAATCTTTTGCCGAAATGATAGAAAACATAAAAAAATATATTAAAAATAAATTTCTTATTTATTTTTTGAAATTCTTTTAAGATCCCAAGCTTCACACTTGGGCTCATCACCCAAGTTACTCGAGCGGGTCCGGGTTTCACCAGCAAACTCGGGATACTTGGGCTCGCCACCCCCACCCAAGTTGCTCGATTTTGTAACTTGTGCAAGATTTCCTCAATGGGCAATTCGCAATTCTATACCAAGTTACCACATCATAGTATCTATTTCCTCAATGTGGTAGCATTTCTATACCGAGTTACCACATCATAATATCTATTTCTATCGCTGACACCACCAATTAATACTTTCAAAATGTAACTCCCCAATCTATTGAAGAAATGAGTAATGCCCTGCCTTCCTCACTGAATTACATTTTGAAACTCCCCAAACTATTGAAAAAACGAGTAAAGGCTTGTCTTCCTCACTAAATTACGTAAAAAAAAATTAAGCAATTATATATTACATATCAATTTTGTGGTTTGTATATTTCTTTTCTTTTGACCTAGGCCAAGAGCCAATACGTTGCCTAGCCGACTCTAGGAACAGGTATCCAAACACGGTACCTAGCCGAGTCTAGGAACATGTATCCCAAACACGGTCTAGTAAAGCTTCTTGTTTTATGGCACCCACTACTGTAACCGAATCTACCGATAGGCTGTCAACAAAAATTAGGATTATTCCATTATTGTGAGGGCCATCTTAGTAAAGGAGCCATGCTAATCTTGAAGGTGAGTCTTTGATTGTTTAAGGCTCGGGCTTATACAAACTACGCTTTTTAATTTTAAAAAAATTGTTTCATGGATCGCATTTCTACAATGGTCCCAAGTTACAAAGCATCATCTTAAATATGGATGCAAATGGTGGTCCATCTTAAAACAATTGAAACTAACTAGCCAAATAAATTTTTAATAAAATTTTTATTTTTATTTTTTTAACAAAAATTATTTTTCATATTCATGATCATCATATTAAAAATTACATGCTATTAAAAATTAAGTCCAAAAATCCATCTCAAAATAAATTTTCAAAGGGGTGACTCATTTATCGATGGACGCATAAAAACCGCGACGCGTCTCGTTACAAACAACCATAGCATTTTGCCCCTCTGTCTCTGTCTCAGTCTCAACCACACGCAAATGTAACGGAAGGGAGCATGACTTGTGAGTATATTGGGCCCCACGATCCTAGCATGATTTATGGGCGTCACCCTGGCACTAATTAAAATCAATGGACGGTGGCTCACTAATGTGCCCAAATTAACAGACATAATATCGGATGTAGCCTCACATTGCATTCTTATTCACGCACTACTTTCAAGTTCTCTTACCTGTTAATAACACTGACAAGACTGATGGTAATTAGGGTTTTTGGTTGAAGGTAAATAAAGATTATCCTTCTCATGAACAAGAAAATTAGTACCGATTAAAATATTTTATAAGAAGTGAAGCAGTGTGGCACGTATTTAGAATTTTATTTTGAGAAAATATTTTCCTACATTTTGTTTTTAATTTTCAGTTTTCAACCGACTCAAAGTTTCAAAACATATATTTTTTTATCAACTTTGATCTCATTTTTTTAGCCTAAACAAAAATTCAAAAGACTTTATTTTTTTATTCATTTTTAAATCTCCTTCTCTCTCTCTTATGTTTTTTTCTAAATCTCTCTCATTTTTTTTAAATATTGAAAAATATCTTTCAAATAACTTTTTTTAATTTTTAAAAAAAAGAAGAAGAAAGGTTTGGAGATAAACAAGGGAAGAGAGAGAATGAGATTTAGAAAAAAATAGAAAAACGGATGCCTTTGAACTTTGCTTTACTAAAAAGATAGGTAAAAATAAATAAGTCGGTTTAAGGAGTTAGAAGATATAATACATGTGAACTCTATAGTGACAGATATATTTTGAAGGGATTATATACAATGATACCATTTACCTGTGATTCATAAAATGCAATCTCATAAACAAAAGTACAGCTAGGGGTTTTATTTGAGACTAAAACTCTTAATTATTTTTCTAATTTTTTAATTTTTCTAACAAGTTCCCCATGCCCTGCACTATTGACTCTAGATTATCCGTTTGAGGAATAGGTATTTAGAACCCAAAAAACATCTTCTTCTTTATTTGTTTTCGTTTCCTTTTCAGAGAAATCACCATCACCGATTATATGAAAATTCTCAATTTAAAAATTGTGACATGATCTTTTGCCTAGAAAATAAGCTCACATTTTGGCACCAAAATACATCAATAAAATTGTCAAAAAAAATATTATAACAATTGTCAAAAAAGCATAAAAAATGCAAACTTCGTCTTCTTTGTATCAGTAATTTGTTATTTTTGTCCGTAAATTTTCTTTCTTCCGTACGGTCAAACACTAGGACATAAATCTTGGTGTCCTTTCAAAGTGAAATGTACGAGAAAGATAAAATGACCAGTTGTCCTCTCAAGTCTTTCTATAATTGTCGTCTATTTTGTATTCAACTTTTCTTTTCTTTTTTTATTTACCACAAAACTTGCCCATTTTTGTAGGGGTGTGGATAATATAACTTGTTAACTTAAAAGAATGAAAGCAAGGGGGCATACGACCAAATCGTGTTTAAAAATCCACTTACTTTGTCGGATACTTTTGGGATAGCTTAAAAATCAATTTTCACCTAGAATTATAAAAGAAAAATGGCATAAAACGCTCCAAAATAGACTTTATAATCAATTTATCAGCCACTTGACTTTTTCTAGCAACTTCCCCTTACAAACTATGTTTCTTAGCAAATATCCCCAATACAAAAAGTTCTTCCATTTTTTTTATTTTTTTTTTTACAAAAATACCTTTCTTATACTTAACAAATAATTTTCGAATCCCAATAAAAAGAAACGCCAAGACGGCACTCGTACAATGCCGGACTGCTCATTTCAAAACGTCAGACCGCCACTTTAAAACGCCGGACTGCCCCTTCAAAATGCCATACAGCCAATTCAAAACACTGGACTGCCCTTCAAAATGCCGGACTGCTTTTTCAAAACACCAGACTGCCCATTTCTCCAATAGCATAATCCCCGAACCGCCAAACGCCGGACCCCATTCCAACAAAATAATCGCCGGATCGCTTCTCTAGTGAAAATGATATGCTATGTAAAAGAAAGGTGTTTTCATTAGAAAAAAAAAACGAAGTTTTTGTATTGGGAGTATTTGCTAAAGAACATGGTTTTTGAGGGGGAAGTTGCTAGGAAAAGTTAAGTTGGGGATAAATTGATTAGACAGTCCATTTTGAAGGGTTTTATGTAATTTTTTCAATTACAAAATTGAAAAAATATCTCCATAGGCTTTATTTTTAAGTTTCATTTCACAATCGACCCAATATTTTAAAAGATATCTTGGGGCACAAAATTTGTAGATTTTATTTCTTCTAACCCCATGAGCTAATTTAAACCTATTTTTTTTAAGCCAAACAAATCTTAAAAGGCATGCCTTTTTTAAAAGTCATCCCCAAAACTTCTAAAGAGAGGTAAAGGCTTCATCGAAGTGAGAGGTTAGCGGGAGGAGAGAAAGAGGTATTTGGAGAAACACGGGACGAGAGAGAGTGAGAGATGCAAGAAGAGAGAAAAAGAGAGAAGTTTGGTGTATATAAGTGAAGAGAGAGAAATGATTGGGTTTAGAAAGAGCATGTCTTTCTCACATTTGTGTAAGTTAAAAAATAGGTTTAAATTGGAAGGGGAGTTAGAATATATCTTTTAAAACTTTGGGTTTATCAAACAATGAAACCTAAAAAAAAGGGATATCAAGATATTTTCCCTATAAAATTTAAGGTGCGGTTTGTACAGAGCTGAGGCTCTAAACAATCAAAGTAGAGCTCACCTTCAAATAGTATCGAAAAATGTGGTTTCAACACTGAAAGATTGTGATAGCCTTAAAATATATTTTCATCTCTAATTATAAAATTTAAAGATTAAGAAATAGTGTATATCGAGCAGATTTATGAAAACTTGAAAATTATGAAAATTGATGGTCCCAAATGCATTACAAGATGCGCCGTTTCCAAAACTTGAAATCTGTTTTTTTGTCATGTCCATGCATCTTGATGTCGAGATGATTAATTTGAGAATATTTGGGCAACAAAATAACCTCTTCTAGGGAAATTTTTGAGGTGGGCTCTAATTTGCTTGTTTAGAGCCTCGGCTCTATATAAGCATTTTCCTAAAATTTAAAGCTCCAAAAAAGGGTATTCATTGAGTAGATCCATAAATATTAAAAAATCTTGAAAGTAGGCGGTCGAAATGATGGGTTACATGATGCACTATTTCCCTGACTTGAAATATCTTTTTTTTTTTTCTTTTTCTTTCTCTTTTCTATCTCGAGATTGAGATGATCAAACATTTTCTAGTATGCTACCTTGCTTCTATATTATAAAGTTGACACCTTATACAAAGGTTTTTTTTTCTCTTATTCTTTTTCCGTTTTTTTGCTCTTCCATAGTATAAAGTTGAGACCCTATTTAGCGTAGAGAGTGAGGGGAGAGAGAGAACCATTTAGTGTGAGAGAGGGAGAGTTACATTTGGGGGTGAGAGGCCTGCGTTGGGGGGAGAGAGAGAAAGAGAGATAGAGATACGTTGGTGGGTGTGAGAGGCATTGGGGGGAGAGAGAGAGAAAGAGAGATAGAGATACGTTGGTGGGTAAGAGAGATAGATAGGTTGGGGAGAGAGAGATACGTTGGGAGAGAGGGAGAGATACGTGGGATAAGAGAGTGAGATTTTTGGATGAGATTTTTATGGATATAAGAAAAATCTTATAATAATAGATGGAAAAAGTTTATAGAAGGCCTCTATCGCATCGTATACTGTATGAGTAAGGTGCCATTAATGAAGGTTGTTTTATGCTCGAAATCCCTACAATGGATCATCTCGATCTCGAGATTCATATAAATGAAAAAAACCAAAAAAGGGATTTCTAGTATTAAAAAGGAGTGCATATTCTAATACATTGTCTGGACCGTCCATTTTCAAGGTTTTTAATTGTTTATAAATCTGCTTGACGTCACCATTTTTTGAACTTTAAATTGCATAATTGGGGCAACAATATATTTTCATTCCAAGACTTTGTACCACCAAATACATTCTCGGCATAGTTTTGAGGCGCACTTTGCTTCAATAGTATAAGGTTGACACCATATACAAACTTCACCCTTTATTGATAGACAAGGTAAGGAGAATTAAAAGAAGGGAAAGGTTTCGATACTTCCCCTACAGCATAGAAGATCTATGCTTCGCCAACCATCCAGCCGATCAATTTTGATTGAGAGAGCCACTTACGGTTTGATCTTAGATCTGACGTCTCAAAGTATTTTATTTTTAGCATTCTTTTTATACAAATTATATGTATATGAAATTTGGTACGTGTCATCTTCTCATTGGGGCGCAACTATGAAAAATATTAAAAATATTTTTTCAATAAAATATAATTACCAAAATACTCCTGAAAGATTCAGGGGTATTTTGATCATTTTATTTTATTGGAAAGATGTCTTTTATATTTTTCGCTTGTGTGAGTTTAATAAAGGATTGGACGTACAAAATTTGGTGTCAAAATAGTTTATAGAAATAACATTAAAAATAAAATAGTGTAGAGACGTGACAATATGATTGGGGCAATCTTAGCCCTCCATTCAGAATGGACGGTTGGATAACGGGAAGTATATAAGTTTTATGATATAGGAGAAGCATAAAAAGCTTGCCCGAAAGAGAATTGGATTTCTATTTATTAGTCAATTTTTTTCCTCCAAATCTGCCATATTTATCCAAATTATAGGAGAGAGAATCGTTAGAGAGTTAAAAAATCAAAATTAGAAAAATATAATTTTTAGAGAGACATTTAGATAGAGAGGCACATACAACATGGTGAGAAAATTCTCTTTTCCTTTCCTTTTCTCCTTTAATTTTGGTGAGAAAATTCTCTTTTCCTTTCCTTTTCTCCATTAATTTTGGACAAAGCAAAGTTAGTATGTATGTCCTTCCTACCTTCTCTTTTATCTCTCTCCATGTGTCTCTCTACTACTTTTCTCTCTTACTTCTTTCTTTGTTTAGAACTTATGCATTTGTTTATTGGGAAGGGTTTTGTATTTTGGTTTATCGTTTTTTGGTTAATGAGTGACGTTCATTTTGTTTTAGATATTTGAGCATATGTGGGAAATTAAGCAATAAGATAATTGCAAAGTATGTTCTAACTTTGTGCGTGTGCTTTATATTATAGTTCATGTATTTTGTTTTTTTATTTTCTAAAATTGAAATTTTAATAAATAATTATAAGTATGATTGTATGATTATTACCATAAAAAATTATTATTTATATCCTGTATTGTGATTTCATTATACTTTTTTTAGTATTTTTCTATAGATTAAAAATTTTAAATAAATAATATTTTCTTTATATAAGACTCACCATTAAAAAATAAAATTCTTAAAAAAAATAGATTATGAATTTCGATGTGTATTAATTTTATGTATGGCCAATCTTTTAAACAATTTTAAATGTATCAAAATAATTTTTTCTTTTGCAATAAATTTTTTTTTTATGAACACTTTTATATAACACCTACAAAGCTACAACACAAGTGCATGGTACTAATACTTCTACATCATTCCTTTTTACTTTAATGGAGAAAACTATTAAAAAAATTTTTCTTTTGCCATTTCCAATTTAATATACTGTGTGTTGAAAAAAAAGAACAAGGATGGATCACAGATATTGTCATTTTGGTCCATCTTTATTTTTTCCATTTTTATTTTGACCGTTACTATGTTTCCCATTTCATAACCCATTTACCCATTTGTTTTTGCGCACATTTCGGAGTCTTCAATTAAAATTGAGGTAAGACACTGTACACATCACCTTATGCATGGTCAATAAAGGATAAAAACAATCATAAATTTGTTAAGAACAGAAAGTTCAAAATAAGAATTGCCTTTCCATCATAGAAGCAAAATTTCTTGGGAGGTTCCAAGAGAAAGGGAAGTTTGAAGGTTCATGTAAACATTCCTAGAAATGCTTGAAAGCAGGTAGCCCATGGAAAGGGACCCTTAACTTAAGTGTTTCATAGAATTCCATGTCCTATTTAAGGGATGGGTGTGTTTCACATTCAGTCAAAATGTAGGGGATTATAGTAACTCACAATTATTGAGTAGTGGGTCCCACAACATGAAGCCGTTCCAAATTATCATTACAAATGAAAAGAAAGAAGAAATACAAGGACTTGTATGTTTGTCATGGTAATATGTGTGGCAGAAGTTAAGAAGCAGTCTTTCGAGGTCCCCAAATTTCCCAATCCAGATCGACCCAGCATGTTATCGGTTCGGCCACCATATCCATTTTTAAAAACACAGATTAAACATAAACAATATGTTCAAAATACCCGGAGCATGACCGAGGATAGCATGATCGGCAAGATAACAATCTACCTTGTTGGCAAAGAACACTAAGACCTTGACTCAGCAAGATTTCCCTCTTGGAGGAAGCCCTATCTTCTTGGCGTGGAGTTAACATACAGAATATAACAGACTTGACAATGGACACTTTGTCTTATTGATTGACTTACTATGTAAGGAAGACACTTTGTCTTATTGATTGACTTACAAAGTGAGGGAGACAGATGAAGACATTGTGTGGGGAAGGGAATTCCACACGGTTTCGAGCCAATGTTTATTTCCTAAGGGTTTAATTATCATTTAAGTACACTGTCTGTCTTCTTGGCCTTTATACAAACTTATCCAAATGTAAAATTTAGGGCTTTCTATGAGAAAAAACAGATGATGGTCTTTTAAAACAGACAGTTTTAATTTTTTTTTTTAAAAAAACAAAAGCTATTTAAATGTAAAATGGGTATTTTGAGTGCACATCTTTTTCTTCTTTTTTTTCCCCTTTTTGTTTTTATCTGTTCACTTTTGAAGATGAAACATGGGATTGAATCACTAAAGCACCAAGCTTAATGATGGGATTTAAGAAACAGGAACCCCAAAACTTGGATCCTACCAAGATAGTACATTTAACAGGCTAAAAGCAAAATCCATGAGAGTATGTACTAGACAAAAGAACGCATAGCACAAGCATATAAATAAATAAATAAATAAATAAACGGATCTTGGTCAAAAAGCATATAAATATTTACACGTTTCACCTTAAAGGGCTACGTCCACCAACAAGGATGCAAAAAAAATCATTAAACAATGAGGATTGCGAGATTTAATAAAAAGAAATCTTCCCAAACATTCCGATAGATTGAGATCATTTTTTCTTCGATATAGTGACTCAAATTGGACATACACAACTTATACGAAAGCCTTGTATGCGCGTTATTGAACATCTCACCCCATGAAATCCTACTTTTTGGTATCTCACTTATAGAAATATATTAATTCCTTGAAATATTAGGATTTACATTCCCACAAAATAGGAAATAATATCAATCAAGTTTCCATAGGTTAGGAAAGAGCACAATCATGTTTATCCTTATTTTACTCAAAGTAATCTTCTGGTGATTTTGGTGTCACCAACCCCAACACTTAAGAGAGAGAGATATTCTAGAAGAGTATGTGTAAGATCTTACAGACCGGTTTACTTGCTACATTAGGTTACTTAGCAGTAAAATCTCAAAGTAACAAAGTCGCCTTTCTTAAAGAGCAACATGTCACTACTTATGGTAAGAAGATATGTTTCTTATTTGAAAAGTCAATGGACCTCAGGAATTCTTAAATGCGAGATCTAATCGACTGTTTGGTTACTTGCTGTCTTGTGAATGTTTATTAAAAGGGTGCAGTTAGCATTAGGATGCATAATTTTGATGTAAAATGTTTTTAGGACTATCTCAAAATCTATTTTTATATCAATTTAAAATTTTAAAAATAGTTAAAATAAAGTAGATCCATAAACATATGAAAATCTTGGAAATTGACAGTATAGATAATATGTTGTAAAATACACTATTTTTTAAACTTAAAATCTTTTATTTTCTCATGGTCATACATCTCGATGTCAAGATGATCAATCAAATGGTTTTTCAACATTAAAACTACGTTTTTCGATGGATTTTTGAAGTACATCCGAAGTTCTACATATAAAGTTACAACTTTATATAAACTTTTTCCTTATCAAAATGTCTCCTAGCAATGACGAGACATGTCTCTTATCTGCAAAGTCATAATAAATAGAAAACAGTTTGTTTGGAGCGGCACCGACATGGGCAACAAACCACTGATTCATATATACTCTTGAATCGATATTTAGGCACTCTTGTGAATCGATATTTCAGCGCGATCGCTCGCTCTCTCTCTCTGGATTTCGTTTTCCTCCCTAAATTCAATGCAATTTTCTACTTTTCTTGGCTTTATTGTCCTTTTACGAGAAGTAAAAGTTTGTTTGTACTGCTATACTGTCGTATCTCATAAAGAAAATTGTTTCAAGCTGTGGTGGATTGCATTTCTACATTATTCGGGTCCCGGGGTGGCCCATTTGAAAACAAATGCAATTAACGGTTTAAATATTATTTTAAAATAAATATTATTTTAAATTTTTAATTTTATTTCTTATATTCAAGATCTGTATGTTAAATATTATTTATTAACTAAAAATTAAAATCAAATTATATTTAAAAATATATTTATTGTCAAATCCACATTTCTACAATACACGGTTCGCCGCCGCATAGAAACGTTGTCCTATCTCATGAATAAACTAAATGGAAGTTTGTTCGTACTTTTGTACTGTTGTAAATAAAGTGAAAGTTTGTTCGTACTTTTGTACTGTTATAAATAAATTTTCGTCAAGCAACTGCAGTTCATTGAGGTATTCAAGCCCCAATAGAGAATAACGTAAATAATTTGTGAACGTACACCAAAACAAATAAAAATATGGAAAGCCCTTTTTTTTTTTGTCAAAATTTATGCGAAACAGCGGCACCTTGTGATTTTTTTTATTTTTTCCAATTTGCCCTTAGGTTCGATGGTACTAACATGAACTGCTGTTAACTTCTTGTTTATTTTATTTTATTTTTGAACATCGACACGTCTTCAAGATCCTAGAACTCAGACCTCTTTATAGGTGGCCTTAAGCCACATCGACACTAGTCCGTGCCAGACCTCAGACCATTCTATATGTGGATTTAGGCCTTAGTGATTGTCAATATTCGAGACATACAAAAAGCTAAGGGTAAAAATGAGTTCAATGTTGGTAACATTTGTGAAACAAACTAAAAAAAAAGAGGAAAAAAAAGGGAAAAAAAATAGCTCTTTTCATATTTTTGTACTTATTTTAGTGTCTAGGGAATGAATTACTCCAAATATTATCTTGAAAAATTTTACTTTTTAAAAAATATATATTATATCTCGTAAAAGGTAATGAGTGTTGAAAAATCGGGATAACCCAATCACCCCTTTTGAGTAAATCGGGATATTCCAAATCCCACTAGCTGTAATGAGCACTAAACCACAATGATTTCAACACTCAAATAACATGCCCAAAATACAATAACAAGTGTAATATAATTGGAAAAAAATATAAGGACAATAAATCAAGCAATATGAGAAATCATCAAAGCACAACACAAATGAAAGTAGACATGAACACGCACATATACGTGGTTCACCCAAGATGAGCTACGTCCATGGGCAAGACAGCAAAGATGTATTCACTATCAAGAGGAAAATTTACAAAATTGAGATTACATAGAGTACCTCATATAATCTCAAGGAAAGCTCAAACAGAAGAAATTTTTACGAAAAAATCACCCACAATGGACTCCTTTCTTCGACTCACTGATGCCAGGAAGAAATGTCGAAAAACTGGCCCAAGATGAGCCCCAAATGGTGGTACTAGGGTTTTATTGCAAAAACCCCAATTTCTAACTCCAAGCTTCTCTCTCCACGACTTCCCTTTCTCCCACACTCACCAAAGTTTCTCTCTCAAAAAAACCTTTTATGGGCCTCCACTAACAAGGCATATTTTAGTGACAAAACTACCCTTTAATAAGAGGGAGAGTATCATACGGTGTGATGTTTTACATCACATCCCAATAATCTCCACCTTGATGCAAAATCTCATCCTTACCTTGTCAAACACCTCCTTGTTTTCCTTTCTTGAAACCTAAAGAAGTTAGACTTCATTCTAATTTCTCTATTTAGATGGGCTTCGTAAGCATATCCGCAAGGTTGTCTTCGGTCTTGATCTTGACCAATCGAACTCTTTCATCTTCAACAACTTACCGGATATAGTGATATTAAACCAATATGTGCCTTGACCTCTTGTGGTGAACCGGGTTCTTGGCCAAATGGATAGCAATCATATTGTCACAAAATAGTTCCATGGGCTTGCACATAATGCTCATCTCACCTATCAACCCATGAAGCCAGACAACTTTTTTCAATGCCTCTGTTGCCGCCATGTACTCGGCTTCGGTAGTTGACAATGCTACCATGTCTTAGAGCCTTGACATCTAACTTACCGGTCCATTTGCAAACCAAAAAACAAATGCGTAGGTCGACCTACCTCTATCAAAATCACCAGTAAAATTTATATCCACAAAACCTTGCATTTAGGTTGAGCCCATGCCAAATGTAATTGCATAACTAGTGGTGCCTTGTAAGTGCCAAAACACTCATTTTGTTGCTTCCTAATTAACTTCTTCGGGGTTTGCCATAAATCGACTTAGAACACCAACCGCAAGAGTGATATTTGGTCTTGTACAAACATGACAAACATTACACTTCCAATTGCATTTGCATAAGGAACCTTAGCCATGCTTCTTCGTTCTTCTTCCGTCCGCGAACTTTGCATTGAAGACAATTTGAAGTGAGGCGCTAAAGGTGTCTTCACCGGATTTGCATCTTTAATGCCAAATTTTTCAAGTACCCTTTCTATGTAACCCTCTTGAGATAATGACAAAATTTCATTTTGTCTATCCCTTTCAATATCAATCCCAAGGATTTGTCTTGCCGACCCAAGATCTTTCATCTCAAATCTTTTGCTCAAAGAAGTCTTGAGCTCATCAATTTTAGTCTTATCTTGGCACACAAAAAGCATGTCATCCACATAGAAGACTAAAATCAAGTATAAATCATCATTAAAGAACTTTAAGTAGATACAATGGTCATACTTACTTCTTATGTACTCAAGGCTCATCATGAACATATCAAATGTTCTATACCATTGTCTTGATGCTTGCTTGAGCCCATACAATGACTTCTTCAATTTGCAAACAAGTCCTTCTTTGCCCTTCTCGGTGAAGCCTTCCTGTTGTTACATGTACACTTCTTCTTCAAGTTCTCCATGCAAAAAACCATCTTCACACTTATTTACTCAAACTCTAAATCATGCATAACAACTAACCCAAGCGAATTGAGACTAACTTGACTACCGGTGTAAAAATTTCATTAATGTCAATACCTTGTTTCTGTGAAAAGCCTTTTGCCACAAATCTTGCCCTATATCTTTCGAGCTTGCCATCAAGCCCCTTCTTTATTTTGAACACCCATTTACAACCAATGTCCTTTCTACTGTTTGTTAGCTCCACCAAATCCCAAGTTTAGTTTTTTTAAAGGGCCAATATCTCTTCTTCCATGGCTCCTTTTTAATGTCTGCTATCATTGCTATCAATAACTTCACGGAATGATGTTGGCTCTTCATTTTCGACTATCAGATGATAAAAAGTACTTGGATCAACGTAATCTTTGTGCTACCTGGGGGCACGAGTTTCTCTAGTAGAACGCCTATGTGCTAAACTCACAACTTCATCATGATGACCATGTGGTTCTTCATCTTGACTTCTTAGTTCTTCATGCTCTTCACTATGAGCAATAGGTATATTCTCATAAAGTATAGTTGCACTTAGTGGAAGTATTTTGGGGTTGCTTTCAAATTCTTTGCTCTCTTGTTGCATTTCTTTACCATTGTTCTTCTTCATCACCCATTTTACCAATACCTTGGATTCATCAAAATGCACATCACGGCTAGTAATTATTTTTCGGGTACTTGGATCCTATAACCAGTACCTCTTCACACCCTTACTATAACCCACAAAGATGTACTTCTTTGACCTTGGATTTAATTTGTTCCTTTAGCAACTTGGAATAAGTGCATATATATCACAACCAAAAAAACTTAAATCGGAGTAGTCACTTTGAGTTTCATACCATACCTCATTAAGAGTTTTGCTTCCCAATACTACCGAAGGTGATCAGTTGATAAGATAACAAGTCATTGATACGTCTTCCGCCCATAATTCTTGTTCTAGGCCTGCATTGCTTAACATGCACATCACACGCTCCATTAAAGTGTGATTCATCATCTCAGTCAAACCATTTTGATGAGGACTGTAGGCATTTGCGTAATTCCTAGTAATTCCCTCGACCTTGCAAAAATTTTCGAACTCCTTTAATACAAAATCTCCACCATTATCGGTCCGAAAAACTTTGATGTGATGCCTCGTAGATTTTTCAACTTCAGCTTTAAAATTCTTGAATGCACAAAATACATCACTTTTAGACTTAAAAATTTTGATCCATACTTTTCTTGAGAAGTCATTAACAAATGAAACAAAATATAATGCACCTCCATAAGATGTAGTTGGTGAAGGGCCCCATACATCCGAGTGAATGCAATCAAGTTTGCACTTGCTTGTATGTTCCTCGGCTTTGAAAGATTGTCTATGTTGTTTTCCATTGACACAATGCTCACAAAATTCGGATCCATCAATTTTAAGTGTAGGAATAAAATTCTTCTTCATCAAGACCTCCATACGCTTATCACTCATATGCCCCAATCTTCTATGCCATAGGCGAAATGGAGCTTCATCACCTTCGACTACGGAATTCACTTTATAGTTTATTTTTGGGCTTTCTAATAACTTGTACAAGCTCCCAATTAGAACTCCTTTCATCACAATTAGAGCCCCATCAGATATTTTGATTACTTCATCTTGACCAGTAAACTTGTAACTTTTCGATTATAGATAAGAGAGGGAAAGCTACCTTTTTTTTAGTTTTAACACATGCCTAATATCCTTAATTGCCCGAATAGTCACATCAAACATCCTTAGGCGAACCGAACTCATTCCAACCACCGTTCCTGCTTCACATGACTCATATGAGTAAAACCATGATTTATGT
The DNA here is from genome assembly GCF_054954075.1 of Amborella trichopoda. NCBI lineage: Eukaryota > Viridiplantae > Streptophyta > Magnoliopsida > Amborellales > Amborellaceae > Amborella > Amborella trichopoda. The sequence goes on from NC_142342.1 coordinate 36,979,839, forward strand.
GGGCACTTGTGATGGGTGACTCTTCTATCAAGGATCCAATTTTGATAGAATATTAAATTATATGCCATTATCAATAATTCATCTTCAATGAACTTGGATGTAGACTTTTCAACGTGATTTGCTTCATTCTTGGATTCACTTGGTTTTTCACCACCCGCAATAGGAGCTTTGGAAGAATCCACTCCATTTGTTTTAAAACAATTCTTTCTGATATAATCGGGCTTCTTACAATGCCAATGCACATTCTTGTTATTGGGCCGCCTAGATTTCGATCGAAATCTTGAATTACTTCTTGAATGATTCCTCGATGAATCACCTCATTCATTAGATCGACTTCTTGCCACAAGAGCTTTCGTATTTGATTATACCGAACTTCCCAAAGATGCTTTATTTCGAAGTTCATCGACAAGTAGGGCACTGCACACCGAGCCCAAATCAAGAGAATCATATTTGCTACAACTCAATGTAGTAACAAAGTTATAATAGGATTCTGACAATGACCAAAGTAAGGTAACTGTCTTATCTTCATCGTCCATTCTCGCTCCAATACTCTCAATTCGACAGATGATGTTATTCAAGTATTGTGACACATTTGCACATCCTTTCATTCACAAAGAATATAATTTTGTTTTAAGAAAATTCGATTTGTAATAGATTTTGTTTGATACAAATGTTCAAATTTTTCTCACAAATCTTTTGCCATCTTTTCGCCAACAATATTAAACAAAGCTTTATTCACTAAACACAAGCGAATAGTGGCCCGTGCCTTCATATCGAGTTCCTCCCAATCATCATCGGTCATATTTACCGGTTTTTTATGTTTTCCAAGTAATACTTTGTGTTGCCCTTTATGTATCAATAAATCTTGCATTTTTTATTTCCAAATTCCAAAATTATCTTTCCCATTAAATTTCTCCACCTTAAACTTATGAGAAATCATTTTCCCAAAACTACTACATTAAATCCTTGAGCTCTGATACCACTTGTTGAAAAATCGGGATAACTCAATCAACCCTTTTGAGCAAATCGAGACATCTCAAATCCCATTAGATGTAGTGAGTACTACACCACAATGATTTAACACTCAAATAACGTGCCCAAAATGCAATAACAAATGCAATGTAATTGGGAAAAATATAAAAACAATAAATCAAACTATATGAAAAATCATCATAGCACAACACAAAAGAAAGTAGAGAGTGACACGCACATATACGTAGTTCACCCAAGATGGGCTACGTCTACGGGCATGACAGCAAAGATGTATTCACGATGAAAACTTACAAGATTGGGCTTGTGTAGAGTTACCTCATACAATCTTAAAAAAAGCTCAAATAAAAGAAATTCCTACCACAAAACTATCTATATTGGATTCCTTTTTTTGACTCACCAATAGCCCAAAGAAATGTCGAAAAAGGGCGCAAGATGAGTCCCAAATGGTGGTGTTAAGGTTTTATGGCATCCCCCCCCCTCCCCCCCAATTTTCAATCCAAAGCTTCTCTCTCTACAATTTCTCTTTTTCTCTCACTCACCATGTTTTTATCTCTAAAAAAAACCCTTTTTAACCTCCACTAAAAAAGCATATTTTAGTGACAAAAATATCATTTAATAAGAGAAAAAATACTGCATCCTAACAATGAGTATAGGCAATATGTGTGTCTCCACTAAGGACCAGCCGCAATTTGACTTTGAACAAGTGTGGCCGCGGATCGCCGCATCGAAGGCTGGTCCACCAAAGCATGAATATCTTACTGCCAAGATGGGCTAAGCCGCATCTTAATGGTAAAGATGGTGCTAAGGTCCTCTTTAATCATACGATATAGGGCCTGCATATGCCGTATTCCGACCTTTCATTTATATTTATATTATGAATGGTCGGCATGGTTACTTTAGAATTGAACCTTTTCTCTTTTTTCATGCTACATTGCCACCCATGACATGATGAGAGCCTCAAGGCTGCGTTTTTTAATTACAGAGTGGAGTTTGCATAAGGTGTACAATTTTCTTTCAAGGATGGGGTTTTTATTCGTCCCCCACTCAAATTCATTTTAGATGATTTTTTTCAAATTATTGTTTTGTAGATTCATCAACTAGGCAAAGATAATCATAAATATAAAATAAAAATAAAATTTTGAAATTAAAAATATATTTTTTTAATATTTTTTATACTCCATCCATATCTTATTTATGAACAAATACATTGTAGTTTGTAAGCCAGAGAGCGCATGCGCGCTGACTCATGAAATAATTTTCTTTTTTTCAATTATAGGGTCTAGTTTGTATAGAGATATAGTTCATATTAGGTCTCAACTCTAAATAATGATAGCAAGTCTCACCTTTAAATCTTGTTATTTTAAAGATTTAGTTTCAGCTCTCAAAAGTCTTAGTTTGACCTCAAAATCTATTTTCACTCGTAATTATAAAATTTAAAGTTTTAAATGGTATAAAATTGAATAGATCTATAAACACTTGAAAGTATTAAAAATAAAAAATCTAGATAATGAGTTACAAGAAGCACTACTTGAAATTTTTATTTTTTTTTATTTTTCCCCGTGTCCTTACATCCAGTATTAAGATGATCAATTGTAGTATTTTGACTTCATAACAACCTTTTTCAATGAAGTTTTGTGGTGAACCTTACTTCCACAATATATGGTTTACACTTTAAATAAACGTTTTTCTTCTTTATATAATCTTCTTTCATTACTTTCTTAAAAATAGTTGAAATTTATGTAAAGGGTGTGGTTTGACCTTAAACAATCCAATTAAGGTGCACCTTCAAATTTTATCATAACATATAATTTTGGTGTAAGAAATTATTAGGATTATCTGAAAATCTATTTTCATATCTAATAATAAAATTTTAAGCTCTAAAAATGTTTTAAATCAAGTAAATCTATAAACATATGAAAATCTTGAAAATGGACGGTCTAGACAACGTACTGCAAGATGCACCATTTTTGAGACTCAAAGTCTTTTCTTTTGTCATACTCATCCATCTCTACGTCTTGATGATCAACTAGAGGGTTTTTCAACATTAAAATAACCTTCTTCGATGGATTTTTGAGGTGCATCCACATTTCTATATTTTAAGGTTGCAATCTTATATAAATGTTTTCCTTGTGTAAATAATCTTAGTAGGGTAGTTGAAAATTTAATTAGTTGCATATACATGTTACTTTATCAGGATCGGATTGGGCACTAAATTAGCAAGAGGCCTCGTCCAATCAAAACCAATCTGATTACCAATCGAACCAGTTTGATTAGATTTTAAGAATATTAAAAAATATAAACAATAGTTTGAAAATATATAATATACAAAATTAAAATATGTAATATACAGTTTTAAAATATATAGTATATTAAAAAAAGTTATCGTACTTTGTTTAACTAGTCAAAACTGACCAATTTAACTAGCTAAAACAAATCAAATAGTAATTTTGAGTATTGCATTTTACTCAAGAGTCGGCTGACGAAAATACCCAGTGACGGCCCGACTGGTTGACCACCGTTGGGGCTGAGTTATGATAATTATGATAAATATTACATACCCCAAAAATACACACCTGTTAGGTACGGTCTTAAATTTTGTTTTTAACTACGATAAATATTACATACCCCAAAATACACACCTGTTAGGTACGGTCTTGAATTTTGTTTCTTTTGCTTTTTTTTTTTTTTTTTAACTCACTAAAAGTATATATTTTTTTTTACTCACTAAAAGATGGGTTGGGTTTAACTCACTCAAAGATGGGTTGGGTTTAAAAACAAAAATAGGACAGTGCTTGTAGTGGGGTTCGAAGGCCAACCAAGATGGCAACTAAGCATACACACCACCCATTTGAACATGTTTTAGTTTTTTATTTTTTTTAAGTAAGGGAAGACATGGCCTTACTTGTTTTTTAAATAGATTGGAGAGTTACATTTTTCAAGGTGTTAAATGGGAGTGTCAACAATAGGAAAAGGATATTAAAATAGGATCAGGTTGCGATGCAACCAAGTAGAAATGCTGGATTCTTAAAAAATTTATTTTTGAAATAGATTTTTGGATTTAATTTTTAAAGATATGTAATTTTTAATATGGAGATCATGAATTTAAAAAAATAAATAAAATTTAATAATTTAAAATAATAATTTTAATAAAAAAACATTTGGACCGATAGTTTCTATTGTTTAGATAAAACACTTATTTCTATTGTTTAAATAGAACACCTACTCGTATCTATATTTAAAATGGATGTTTTACAATTTTTGGACCGTATATGTAGTCATTCTCGTATGAAACAATTTTTCATTATAATATTGTAAATTAATATTAATATAATATGTATTCATTTTAAAAATAAAAATAAAAGGTGGTCATTTGAGGGGACTAAATGCACCACTTGTAAACAATAGTAGCCCACATGTATACATCACGCGTCGGTGTCACCACTTAATCTGTAAAAAAGAGACCGCAGTCTATCTATCAATCAATCATGGAGCGAGTGATCCAACGCGTTTGACTTTGCAATTCTCATTTGGTGGCTTTGCTTCCCATTCACTTGTTTGAATAAATTCCAGCTCTCTCTCTCTCTCTCTCTAAGAAGACGCATGAAAAGTCTTCCCCCCCCGTAGCATCGCGCCACTATTCTTTCAATATCTCATATTTCATATGAAATTCATGTATGTGAAGAGCAGGGCATTTGTTTGTAAATTCAATATGAAATTGTTGCAAGTAGGTCTCAAGTTTGGTCTTCGGAAATGTCTTCACACTTTTTAATTGTGAATTGTAGGGTACTTGATCATTACATTTCAACTGTGCCATATGAATCTCACGCATGAGGTCGTTTTGACGTTTCATCTTAGCAATTTTACATTCTTAAATGTTTATAAAGAGGTAAATCTATAGGGTAACTAGTTATCAAAAATTGTTAGATAAGATATATTAAGGCTGGCAAAAGGCCGGGCCCTGGCTAGCCGTTGGCCAAGCCCAGTAGAGCTGCTTTAGGCCCTGCCCTTGCAGGACCAGGCCAAAGAGACCATGGTCAAGCCTTGGCCCTAGCCCTATCAGGGGCAAGCTTGGCAGTATTGGGCTAGATGCAATTAAAAAATAAAAAAAATAAAAAAATTAAAGAAAAAAAAGGCAAATTGTACTGAACTGGCAAACTTGTCGCGGCCCAAGACCAGCCCTGGGCAGGCCGTCGGGTCACATTTTCTTATCCAGGCCCTAATTTTTTAAACCTGTGCCGACCAAGCCCCCATTGCCACCCCTCAGATAGATTGGATTCAGGATAAGCTAGGGACCAAATTTTTAAGCCGGGTAGAGTCCAACTTACTACCTGGGCAATATATACCAGCACTTACTCCTTCATTATCACAAAAAAAACAGAGAGAGCGAGAGAAACAACACAGCATATGGGGGGTAAGATTTTACAGAATTTGTTCAAAAAACTCTTAAAATAATTTGGTGACTCTTTATTTTTTTATCATATTTAACTAATAAATCAAAACATCAGTAAAAGTTTTTTTAATAGTGTCCTATATGAGTACGGACGATTATATTTTTAGAGTTCGGTTGTGCTCAGTATTAATCCATTTTTGAGTTTTGTGGTTGGTGGGATATTTAATTTACCTTAATGGGCGACCTCGTGCCTTTCAAAAACAAAAAAAACAAAGAATCATAAAATATATGGGTATGGTTTGTATGCGTAAGATGCATCTCTAGAAATTTGCCCAAAGATGTAGTTCTAATCTCGAAAATTTTAAAGTGACTTGAAAATTTATGTTCAATTCTACTTAAGAAAATTTAGAATTCTAGAAATGGTGCATATAAAGTAAATCTTAAATATTTGAAAATTTTGAAAATAGACGGTTCTAATAACTTGTTATAAGATGCATTATTTTTAATAGTTGAGTTTCATTTTTTTCTTTATACCTATACATCTCAAAGGCGAGATGATCAATTGGAAAGTTTTCCAAACTTTAGAACACCTTTTTTTACTCGATTTGTGAAGCTCATCTCACCTATATAGATATAATATTGCAACCTCATGTAAAAATTTTCACAAATATATTACCAATTATCTATCAGGCTCATGCGGCTTTTAACATTAACAATAAGTCTTATGTGATATAAAGAGGTCGCAATCATCCTCAAAAAGTAAGGAAAGGAAATGAGCGGTATTTGCCTTTAGCGAATGAAATGGAGGTCCGATAAGGGGTTTAGATTCTACTCCCTTTGTATAGAATGTCTATTTACTCGTTCGGGTAAAACTTTACTTAGAAATAATTTTATGAAGTCAAATTTCGAGGATGTAATGCTTTCAACCTATAAATTAATCTCAATAAAAAAAAAATCTAAATCGTATCTTTTATGCATTTGAAAAAAATTAATGTCTCGAGGTTGAATAGAGACCGTCCAAATTTTAGATGGTTAGATCTAAACGATAGAAAACTCAAATCTTTTTTTTTTAGAATAATCATCTAATAATTCTTAAGTTGGTTTCCAACTCCAAATGGGTCTTCTAACCGACGGAGTACCAATAGATTGTGCTTCCGAGGGAGCAAACTATACATGCTCATGCTTTTGTCCATTTTAGATGCGTGAAATGGGTGTCTGTGTTTTAGGGTTCCACTCTCTCCAACGTTTTTTTTTTTTTTTGAGAGGGAGAGAGATAGCACAGTGTTCATGGATTGGGCCTGCCGGCAAGCGTTCTTGCTGGGCCTAGTTTGTCCTATGCTCCATTTGGGTTGGGCTTTAGCAGGCCGGGTGTATTTTCCGGCTGGGCTAGGCTGGTCTGAACTGGTTCTGGCCTTGCCCCAATTTTTTCATAATCTTTTAAATGAAATTTTTTTTATGCATTTATAAATGACCCGACCCGGCCAAACCCTTATTTTTCGGGTTTGAACATGGTATGCAAGATTTCAAGCTTGGCCCGGGCCTGGTCTTTTTTTTTCCATCCCGGGCACAAATGGACCTAATACTAAGAGTAAGGGTGCGATCAAGTAAGTTGGATTTGAGTACATAATACTATATTCATTTTTTTTTTACACAATTCCCACACTAAGGGTCCTAAAAAGAGCTTAAAAAGTACTTTGGGGGTTTTCTGAAGAAAAAAAACAGCAGCATATATGAAGCTTCAATGAATGTGACAAATCTATGTGCCTGTCATTATACAGCAGTCTACATTCTGATCTGATCAAAAAAAACCAACATCATTCTCAACCTCATATCACCACATCTTCTAAATCCCTTGCAATATACACATTATTTAGCTCACATAATACATCTTCAAATTCTTCACCCACTTCATCCGGAACCCTTCAATAAAGAAAAGGCATATTCCAAACTTAACTATTATTCACTAAAGAGCAGCATTCGGCGACCATGGCTGCTTGGTTCACCATTCTTGAGTAAACCTGGAAATGTCAAATCCAATGTACTTTTTCCATGCTATTTGTGATGCCATAAACAAATATTCTTACCATATACACAATCTGAAAATCCATTTGACCACTATTAGCTTATATGATGATATATATAAACCATAACGATTTAAACCACGAATAGGAGCTCATCATCTCCATTGAATTACCCAAAAAAAAGATACTTAGAGTAAAACTCACAGTGCCATTACGTCTCGACCAAGTCCAGATACACCAGTTAACAATAGTACATTCTTATATTGAATTACCCATAAAAAGCATACTTGAGTAAAATGCACGGTGCCATTACGTCTCGGCCAAGTCCCGATACACCGGTTAACAATAGTACATTCTTATATTGAATTACCCAAAAAAAAAAACATACTCGAGTAAAACTCACAGTGCCATTACGTCTCGGCCAAATCCAGATACACTAGTTAACAATAGTACATTCTTATAGGGAAACAAACGAGGTTGGAGACGGCCTTTCCAAAGAGAGAATTTACCTTCCCTTATTAGTCGCTCGGTTTTGATGACAAGCCATTGATAGTATTTTTTTTATAACAAAATGGTTTAGCTGCAAATCAATTTTGATAAGAGTAATGAAGTACAGGTAAAAGGTTTCAAAAAAAACAAAACAACGTTGCTCTCAAAGAAGAGTACTATAATTAGTCTAAACCAGTGTAGGAAAACATGACTCGTGCCCAAGGCCTGGTCAAGTCTCGGTAACTCAGGCCTGAGTTGGGCAGGTCTTGGCCAAGCTAAAAAGTATTAAAAATAAAAAAATAAAAAAATCCAAAAAATATGTTTGAAGTAAAATTAAACAAAACCTACCATTTTAAATGTTGTTAAAAAAATAGCGAAATTTTTTTTTGAAAAAAATCAATTTGTGATCAGGGGTATTTTAAAAATAATCTAAAAAGAAAGGAAAATATAAAAATAGGTATTCATAGCCAAAACACTTCCAAATAAATCTTTTGCCGAAATGATAGAAAACATAAAAAATGTATTACAAACAAATTTCTTATTTCTTTTTTGAAATTCTTTTAAGATCCCAAGCTTCACCAGCAAACTCGGGATACTTGGGCTCGCCACCCAAGTTAGTCGAGCATGTCCGGGTTTCACCAACAAACTCAGGATACTTGGGCTCGCCACCCAAGTTACTCAAGCGGGTCCGGGTTGGCTCGCCTGAGTAGTTACACTTGTCTATACCATCTTTTGCAGTTTGTAACTTGTGCTAGATTTCCTCAATGTGCAATATGCAATTCGCCGCTTAAATTAAAAAGGTTGCGATTCAGCGTTCAGGGACTTTGGAAGGAGTTAGGTAGTATGCATGGTTAACATCAAAAATTGGGCGGTTATATAGGAAAGGGGCTGGGTCGTGGTGGTAGCATTTTTATTCCGAGTTACCACATCATAGTATCTATTTTTATCGTTGACACTTCCAATTAATACTTTCAAAATGTAACTCCCCAATCTATTAAAAAAATGAGTAAGGCCACTTAATTACATTTTGAAACTCCCCAATCTATTGAAAAAAACGAGTAAAGGCTTGTCTTCCTCACTGAATTACGTAAAAAAAAATTAAACAATTATATAATAAATATCAATTTTGTGGTATGTATTTTTCTGTTCTTTTGGCTTGGGCCAAGAGCCAATACGTTGCCTAGCCGACTCTAGGAACATGTATCCAAACACGGAACCTAGCCGAGTCTAGGAACATGTGTCCAAACACGGTCTAGTAAAGCTTCTTGTTTTATGGCACCCATTACTGTAACCGAATCTACCGATAGGCTGTCAACAAAAATTAGGATTATTTCATAATTGTGAGGGCCATCTTAGTAAAGGAGCCATGCTAATCTTGAAGGTGAGTCTTTGATTGTTTAAGGCTCGGGCTTATACAAACTACACTTTTTAATTTTAGAAAACATTGTTTCATGGACCCCATTTCTACAATAGTCCCAAGTTATAAAGCATTCATTTTAAATATAGATGCAAATGGAGGTTCATCTTAAAAAATTGAAACTAACTATCCAAATAATATTTTAATAGAATTATTATTTTTAATTTTTTTAAAAAAACTATTTTTTATATTCATGATCATCCTATTAGAAATTATATGCCTTTAAAATTAAGTCCAAAAATCCATCACAAAATAAATTTTTCAAAGGCGTGACTCATTTTTCCATGGACTCATAAAAACCACGACGCGTAGCGTAACAAACAACCACATTTTGCGCCGCTCTCTGCGTCTCAACCACCCACAATTGTAACGGATGGGAGTTTGACGTTTGGGTGATCGTCAATTCTTTGACGTATATTGGGCCCCACGATCCTAGCATGATTTATAGGCGTCACCCTAGAGCTAATTTAAGTCAAAGGACGGTTGCTCACTAATGTGCCCAAGTTAACAGATGTAATATCGGATGTAGCCTCACATTGCATTCTTATTCACGCGATACTTTTAAGTTCTCTTACCTGTTAATAACACTGATAAGACTGATGGTAATTTATTGTTCTCACGAACAAGAAAATTAGTACCGATTAAAATATTTTATGAGAAGTGAAGCAGTGTGGCACTTATTTAGAATTTTATTTTGAGAAAATATTTTTGTAATTTTTTTTTTTAATTTTCAGTTTTCAACCGATCCAAGGTTTCAAAACGTATATTTTTTTATAAACTTTGATCTCATCAAAAATTCAAAAAACCTTATTTTTTTATTCATTTTTAAATCCGCTTCTCTCTCTCGCTTCTTGTGTTTTTCTCCAAACCTCTCTCATTTTTTTTAAATATTGAAAAATATCTTTCAAATAGATTTTTTAATTTTGAAAAAAAGAAGAAAAAAGGTTTGGAGATAAACACTGGAAGAGAGAGAATGAGATTTAGAAAAGAATAGAAAAAATGATGTCTTTCAACCTTATTTTACTAAAAAGATGGGTAAAAATAAATAAGTCGGTTTAGAGAGTTAGAATATATAATACATGTGATCTCTATAATAACCGATATATTTTAAAGGGATTGTACACAATGATATCATTTACCTTTGATTCATAATATGCAATCTCATAAACAAAAAAACAGCCAGGGGTTTTATTTGAGACTAAAACTCTTAATTATTTTTCTAATTTTTTAATTTTTCTAACAAGTTCCCCATGCCCTGCACTATTGACTCTGAATTATCCATTTGAGGAATAGGTATTTAGAACCCAAAAAACATCTTCTACTGTATTTGTTTTCGTTTCCTTTTCAGAGAAATCACCATCACCGATTATATGAAAATTCTCAATTTAAAAATTATGACATGATCTTTTGCCTAGAAAATAAGCTCACATTTTGGTACCAAAATACATCAATAAAATTGTCAAAAAAAATATTATAACAATTGTCAAAAAAGCATAAAAAATGCAACACTTCTTTGTATCAGTAATTTGTTATTTCTATCCGTAAACTTTCTTTCTTCCGTACGGTCCAACACTTGGACCTAAATCTTGGTGTCCTTTCAAAGTGAAATGTACTAGAAAGATAAAAATGACCAGTTGTCCTCTCAAGGCTTTCTATAATTGTGGTCGACTTTGTATTCAACTTTTGGGATAGGTTGAAAATCTATTTTCACTTATAATTATAAAAAAAAATAGCATAAAATCCTTTAAAACAGACTTTATAATCAATTCATCAACCACTTAACTTGTTTTAGCAACTTGGCCTTAAAAACATGTTTCTTTGCAAATACCCCCCAATACAAAAAGTTCTTCTGTTTTTTTTTTAACAAAAATACCTTTCTAGTACGTAACAAATAATTTTTGAATCCCAATAAAAGGAAAGGCCAGACCGTATTTGTACAATGCCGGACTGGTCATTTCAAAACGTCGGACCGCTACTTTAAAACACCGGACGGCCCCTTCGAAATGCCGTACCGCCAATTCAAAACATTGGAATGCTCCTTCAAAATGTCTGACTGCTTTTTCAAAACACCGGACTACCCATTTCTCCAATAGCATAATCCCCGGACCGCCCAATGAAACGCCGGACCCCATTCCAACAAAATAATCATCGGACCGCTTTTCCAGTGAAAATGATATGTTATGTAAGATAAAGGTATTTTCATAAAAAAAAATGAAGTTTTTGTATTCGGGGTATTTGCTAAAAAACATGGTTTTTTAGAGGAAAGTTGCTACGAAAAGCTAGGTTGGGGATAAATTGATTAGAAAGTTCATTTTGAGGGGTTTTATGTAATTTTTTCAATTATAAAATTGAAAAAATACTTCTATAGCCTTTATTTTTAAGTTTTATTTCACAATCGACCCAATATTTAAAAAATATCTTGGGGCATAAAATTTGTAGATTTTATTTCTTTTAACCCCATGGGCTAATTTAAACCTATTTTTTTTAAGCCAAACAAATCTTAAAAGGCATGCCTTTTCTAAAAGTCATCCCCAAAACTTTTAAAGAGAGGTAAAGGCTTCATAGAAGTGAGAGGTTAGCGGGAGGAGAGAAAGAGGTGTTTGGAGAAACACGAGAGGAGAGAGAGAGTAGAGATGCAAGAAGAGAGAAGAGAGAAGTTTGATGTATATAAGTGAAGAGAGAGAAATGATTGGGTTTAGAAATAGTATGTCTTTCTCACATTTGTTTAAGTTAAAAAATAGGTTTAAAGTGGCCGGGGAGTTAGAATATATCTTTTAAAACTTTTTGTTTATCAAAAAATAAAACCTAAAAAAGGGGGATATCGAGAAATTTTCCCTATAAATTTTAGGATGCGGTTTGTACAGAGCCGAGGCTCTAAACAATCAAAGTAGAGCCCACCTTCAAATAGTGTCGTAAAATGTGGTTTCAACGATGAAAGTCTGTGATAGCCTTAAAATATATTTTTATCTCTAATTATAAAATTTAAAGATTAAAAAATAATGTATATCGAGCATATTTATGAAAACTTGAAAATTATGAAAATTGATGGTCCCAAATGCATTATAAGATGCACCGTTTCCAATACTTGAAATCTGTTTTTTTGTCATGTCCATGCATATTGATGTCGAGATGCTTAATTTCAGAATATTTGGGCATCAAAACAACCCCTTCTAGTGAAAGGTTTGAGGTGGGCTCTATTTTGCTTGTTTAGAGCCTCGGCTCTGTATAAGCTTTTTCCTAAAATTTAAAGCTCCAAAAAGGGTATTCATTGAGTAGATCCATAAATATTAAAAAATCTTGAAAGTAAGTGGATGGGTCACATGATGCACTATTGTCATGATTTGAAATCTTTTTTTTATTTCTTTTTCTTTTTCTATCTCGAGATTGAGATGATCAATATTTTCTAGTATGCTACCTTGCTTTTATAGTATAAAATTGACACCTTATACAAGTTTTTCTTCTTTTTTTCTTTTTCTGTTTTTTTGTTCTACCATAGTATAAAGTTAAGACCCTATTTAGGGAAGAAAGTGAGGGGAGAGAGAGAACCATTTTGTGTGAGAGAGGGAGAGTTACGTTTGGGGGAGAGAGGCCTGCGTTGGGGGGAAAGAGAGAGAGAGATACGTTGGGGGAAGAGAGAGATAGATAGGTTGGGGAGAGAGATACGTTGGGAGAGAGGGAGAGATACGTGGGATCAGAGAGTGAGATTTTTGGATGAGATTTTTATGGATATAAAAAAAATCTTATAATAATAGATGGAAAAAGTTTATATAAGGTCTCTATTTTCTATTGTATGAGGAAGGTGCACGCCAAAAACCCATTAATGAAGGTTGTTTTATGCTCGAAATCCCTACAATGGATCATCACGATCTCGAGATTCATAGAAATGAAAAAACAAAAAAAGGGATTTCTAGTCTTAAAAAGGAGTTCATTTTCTAACACATTGTCTGGACCGTCTATTTTCAAGGTTTTTAATTGTTTATAAATCTGCTTGATGTCATCATTTTTGGAACTTTAAATTACATAATTGGGGAACCAATATATTTTCATTCCAAGACTTTGTACCACCAAATACATTCTCGGCATAGTTTTGAGGCGCACCTTACTTCAATAGTATAAGGTTGACACCATATACAAACTTCACTATTTATAGATAAACAAGGTAAGGAGATTTAAAAGAAGGGAAAGGTTTCTATACTTCCTCTACAGCATAGAAGATCTATGCTTCCCCAACCATCCAGCCATTCAATTTTGATCGAGAGAGCCACTTACGGTTTGATCTTAGATCTGACGTTTGAAAGTATTTTATTTTTAGCTTTTTTTTTATACAAATTATATGTATATAAAATTTGGTACGTGTCATCTTCTCATTGGGGCGCACCAATGAAAAATATTAAAAATATTTTTTCGATAAAATATAATGACCAAAATACTCCTGAAAGATTCAGGGGTATTTTGATTATTTTATTTTATTGGAAATATGTCTTTTATATTTTTTGCTTGTGTGAGTTTAATAAAGGATTGGACGTACAAAATTTGGTGTCAAAATAGTTTATAGAAATAACATTAAAAATAAAATAGTGCAGAGAAGTGACAATGTGATTGGGGGCAATCTTAGCCCTCCATTCAGAATGGACGGTTGGATAAGGGGAAGTATATAAGTTTTATGATATAGAGGAAGCATAGAAAGCTTGCCCGAAAGAGAAATGGATTTCTATTTATTAGTCAATTTTTTTCCTCCAAATTGCCATATTTATCCAAATTACAGGAGAGAGAATCGTTAGAGAGTTACGAAATCAAAATTAGAAAAATATAATTTTTAGAGAGACATTTAGATAGAGAGGCACATACAACATGGTGAAAAAATTCTCTTTCCCTTTCCTTTTCTCCATTAATTTTGGACAAAGCTAAGTTAGTATGTATGTCTTTCCTACCATCTCTTTATCTCTCTCCATGTGTCTCTCTACTACCTTTCTCTCTTACCTCTTTCTTTGTTTAGAACTTATGGATTTGTTTATTGGGAAGGGTTTTGTATTTTGGTTTATCGGTTTTTGGTTAATGAGTGATGTTCATTTTGTTGTAGATATTTGAGCATATATGGGAAATTGAGCAATAAAATAATTACAAAGTATGTTCTAACTTTGTGCGTGTGCTTTATATTATTGTTCATTTATTTTCTCTTTTTATTTTCTAAAATTGAAATTTTAATAAATAATTATAAGTATGATTGTATGATTATTACCATAAAAAATTATTATTTATATCCTATATTGTGATTTCATTATATTTTTTTTAATATTTTTCTATAGATTACAAATTTTAAATAAATAATATTTTCTTTATATAAGACTCACCATTAAAAAATAAAATTCTTAAAAAAAATAGATTATGAATTTCTATGCGTATTAATTTTATGTATGGCCAATCTTTTAAACAATTTTAAAGGTATCAAAATAATTTTTTCTTTTGCAATTAATTTTTTTTTATGAACACTTTTAAATAACGCCTACAAATCTACAACACAAGTGCATGGTACTAATACTTCTACATCATTTCTTTTTACTTTAATGGAAAAAACAATTTAACATGGATCACAGACATTGTCATTTTTGTCCATCTTTATTTTTTCCATTTTTATTTTGACCGTTACTATGTTTCCCATTTCATAACCCATTTACCCATTTGTTTTTGTGCACATTTCGGAGTCTTAAATTAAAATTGAGGTAAGACACTGTACACATCACCTTATGCATGGTTAATAAAGGATAAAAACAATCATAAATTTGTTAAGAAGAGAAAGTTCAAAATAAAAATTGTCTTTCCATCATAGAAGCAAAATTTCTTAGAAGGTTCCAAGAGAAAGGGAAGTTTGAAGGTTCATGTAAACATTCCTAGAAATGCTTGAAAGCCGGTAGCCCATGGAAAGGCTGAGTGTTTCACAGAATTCCATGCTATATTTAAGGGATGGGTGCGTTTCACATTCAGTCAAAATGTAGGGGATTATAGTACCTCACAATTAATGAAGATCTATAGGAACCCTTGGCTGCGGTCAGGGTAGTGGGTCCCACAACATGAAGCCGAGTTTTATTCTCAACCAAGTTCCAAATTATCATTAAAAATGAAAAGAAAGAAGAAATACAAGGACTTGTAAGTTTGTCATGGTAATATGTGTGGCAGAAGTTAAAAAGGAGTCTTTCGAGGTCCCCAAATTTGCCAATCCGGATCGACCCAGCATGTTATTGATTCGGCCACCGTATCCGTTTTTTAAAACACAGATTAAACATAAGCAATATGTTCAAAATACGCTGAGCATGATCGAGGATAGCATGATCGGCAAGATAACAATCTACCTTGTTGGCAAAGAAATGAGACCTTGACTCAGCAAGATTTCCCTTTCAGACATCTTGGAGAAAACAAAAAAAAAAAGAGAGAAGGAATGCGAAGTGGAGGAAGCCCTATCTTCTTGGCGTGGAGTAAACACACACAATTTACCAGGCTTAACAATGGACACTTTGTCTTATTGATTGACTTACTATGTGAGGAAGGCACTTTGTCTTATGGGTTGACTTACAAAGTGAGGGAGATAGATGAAGACATTGTATGGGGAAGGGAATTCCACACGGTTTCGAGCCATTGTTTATTTCCTAAGGGTTTAATTATCATTTAAGTACACTGTCTGTCTTCTTGCCCTTTATACAAACTTATCCAAATGTAAAATTTAGGGCTTTCTATGAGAAAATACAGATGATGGTCTTTTAAAACAGACAGTTTTAGTTTTTTTAAAAAAAAACAAAAGCTATTTAAATGCAAAATGGGTATTTTGAGTACTCATCTTTTTCTTCTTTTTTTTTCCCCTTTTTTGTTTTTATCTTTTCATTTTTGAAGATGAAACATGGGATTGAATCACTAAAGCACCAAGCTTAATGATGGGATTTAAGAAACAGGAACCCCAAAACTTGGATCCTACCAAGATAGTACATTTAACAGGCTAAAAGCAAAATCAATGAGAGTATGTACTAGACAAAAGAACACATAGCACAAGCATATAAATAAATAAACGGATCTTGGTCAAAAAGCATATAAATATTTACACGTTTCACCTTAAAGGGCTACGTCCACCCGCAAGGAGGCAAAAAAATTCATTACACAATGAGGATTGCAAGATTTAATAAAAGGAAATCTTCCCTAACATTCCGATAGATTGAGATCATTTTTTCTTCGATATAATGACTCAAATTGGACACACAAAATCAACTTATACGAAAGCCTTGTATGCGCATTATTGAACATCTCACCCCATGAAATCCTACTTTTTGGTATCTCACTTATAGAAAGATATTAATTCCTTGAAATATTAGGATTTACATTCCCACAAAATAGGAAATAATATCAATCAAGTTTCCATAGGTTAGGAAAAAGCACAATCATGTTTATCCTTATTTTACTCAAATTAATCTTCCTGTGATTTTGGTGTCACCAACCCCAACACTTAAGAGAGAGAGATATTCTAGAAGAGCATGTGTAAGATCTTACAGAGCGGTTTACTTGCTTCATTAGGCTTTAGAGAAAGAGAGTATTATCTCTCTCTCTCTCTCTTTATATATATATATATATATATATAAAAACTCTTAAAAACGTTTCTAGGTAAAATTGAATAGTGTTTTGCTCTGCCACGGAGATGCTATGCTTCTAGAGTTTTTGTCTTAAAAACCGCCACAGATTTACGAGAGCCATGGTGGTTGTCCATGGTTTTTACCATGGTGCTCTTTTAATCTACGCCGTCCAAAAAAATAGGACGGTACCGAGCCTATGAGGTAAAATACTGTTCATTTTCGTCCATAAATGTTTTGTAGTCTCTTCCACATATATATATATATATAGAAAACTTTAGAAAGGATGACTTTAAAGAAAGAGTTTAGATAGTGAGAAGGAAAGAGAGAGCAGATATGAGGGAGATATCTTAATAGACATGTTTTGCAATTGTGGCTTTAGAAAATGCGGTAGGCATCTCCTTATTGTTCTAAAAAAGTGAGTGGAAGGGCTGTCAGTTTTCTCAAGACGTAGAAGTAGAGAAAAACCATCTTGATGGGAAATTACGTAGCACCTTCCTTTCCCTCCAACCCTCCAGCGAACTTTGACTCTTAAGATCACCTAATCTTAAGGGGCTTCACATTCCAAACAAGAAGACTTAAAAAAAATGAAAATTAAAGTGACACTTGACCCCACAAAGTCTACATTAATGGTCCATTTCCCTTGATTCCAACCAGCGTCAAAATATGACCTTAATCAATCAGGTGTGGTCTGTATAAAGTTGCGACCTTAAACAATCAAATTCAGGTGCACCTCCAAATTTTATCATGTAATTTTAGCATAAAAATTTGTTAGGATGGCTTGAAAATCCATTTTCATCTGTAATTGTAAAATTTTAAACTTTAAAATAGTTCAAATGAAGTAGATCTATAAATATGTGAAAATCATAAAAATAGATAGTCGATATAAATTTTACAAGATGCACTATTCTTGGGACTCAAAATCTTTTTTTTTATTTTTCATATTCGTACTATTTTTGAGACTCGAAAGCTTTCTTTTTTCTTTTTTTTTTTTCATATTCATGTATCTCGATGTCGAGATGGTCAATTAAAGGGTTTTTCAACACCGAAAGAGCCTTTCCCGAAAGATATTTGAGGTGCATCTTAACCTTATATAAAAAATTTCCTAATCAATTTGGACCCTCTAAAATCTACTCTCTCTCTCTTATTCTTTCTCTTTGTAGAATCACGTGCAATATTTGATCACCTCTGCAACTTTATTTCATTCATCAATTATTTTTCATCATACTTTTTTTCCTTTTATTTTCTACTCTTATTTGGGAATCACGTGCAACATTTGATCACATCTACAACCTTTATTTCCTTGATGAATTTGTTTTTCCTCCTTTGGTATTTGCTTGTCATTTTCTATTGCCTTTTTCTCCCCAACCTATTTAGTGTTGCCTCATTCTTCTATATATGCAATCATTCTCCTAAACACCATATCAAACATTCAGCATTTGTTCACCTCCCACCTTCAATGGTGAAGAGCCTCCAAAATAGAAGAAAAATGTTATTCCCTCATTACCAATCATTACACTGCCCATATTCAGTTCACCACACTCAACTTCTTCTTTGTTTTTTCTTTTCTTTCCTCCATCTTTCTCCCTTTCTTTTTTTTTTTTTTTTTTTTATCTTTGCTTGGTTAAATCCTACGAAGAAATGGACCGGTTTGATATCACCCCTCAATTAGAAAATGGAAATGACAAGAAAATCCAAATGTCAATTTTTATTTTATTTTGGGTATAACCCAACCTAGAAGTACTTTTAGAGTTCTAAAGTTTGGGAATGTAATATCTTTAACGTACCAACTAACCTCAAGATAAAAAAAAAAAAAAAAAATCAAATTGCATTCTGCGGCCTGAAAAAATAATGTCCCAAAATTAAGCGGAGACCGTCCAATTTTAAGACTGTGAAATCCTAGTTTGAAGAAATTAAAGTCTAAAAAGCCTTTTTCGAGAACAATCATGTGTTGTTTATTAGGTAGATCCTAAAATTCCACATTAAAAAAATCCTTCCCTTGTTTATTAACCGGATCCCAAAATTTAAGATTAAAAATATTTTCTAAATCTTCTATTTTATTCAGAAGAGAAAACTTGCTTCCAAAGGCACAAGAAAGAGGGAGTAAAAATACAAAGGAAACCTAATTGTTCCCAAGACGTCCATTGGTCAGATAAAAGTGACGGGGTTTGGAGCTTGATTCTTTTATGATTGTTTCTTTCACGACGTAGTAGGAAGTGGCACATATGATGATACAAAGGGATTGAGACAAACCCGCATAAAGATCCAAGTTTCTATACAATAACTACTACGACAAATGAGTCGGGGAGATGTCTGGTCCAATTAAAATTAGGGGTGGTATTTGGGGCTTATGGACCCGATGGGTAGACCAACCTGGGACTGGGTATAGGTCCAGGGATTGGACCCAACAAGTCAGGTCCTAATCCAATAGCCTGAATCTAGGTTTGGGTCCAGGTCCAAGTAGTCCTTCTCTTTATTTTTTGAATTAAATATAATTTTTTTTAAATGTAAAAATTGATTTTCAGGTCGGGGTCCAAGTCCCCATAATCAATTCATGTCCGGGAACTTTGGACCTAGTTTGGTCCGGGTTTGAGTCCCGTAGTGTATTTTCGGGTCTAGGTTTGGGTGCAGCTTGACCCAACCCGTTGCCACCCCCATTGAAAATTGATTTTGATGTCTGTTAAACTGGTTAGATCGTATTCTAAAAAATACAAAAATAATAATGTCTCTTAGAAAGGTTTTGATAGGATACTCCTAACAAAATATTTTATATCTTAAAAAATATAGCATATACGGGGAAAAAGTTTATCAATTCTCATCTGCCAGTCAAATAAATCAAAATTGGACCATCTGAATAGCCAAAACCAGTTAGAAACTCATTTTAAACGGTTTTTCAGTGAACCAATTTTTTGTTTTAAACTAGAATAGACGAGGCAAGATAAAAATTTAGGCATGTGTATTGCATCATAGGATGCACAAGAAAAAATATAAAATAATTTTTTTTTAAAACGTAAAATGACCTAACTATATCCCTACATAATGATGGAGGTAATTTAGTCAATTTAAATGTATTTTTGGACCATCAATTTTCAAGATTTTGAAGTTTTCATTGATCAGCTAGATCAATGAAGCATTAAATTTCATAATTCAAATATATTTTAAGGCTATCAAAAAGTTTTTTACTATTGAAATCACATTTCTCGATATTATTTGAAGGTGTGCCTTATTTTGATGATTTACCGACCGTACCCTTTTAATATATGTACAAATTAATAGCCAATATTGATTTAAAAAATTAAAAAGATTTAAAAATGAGGACAATAAACATTTCACTTTACAAAAGAAAATACCGGGGGGGGGGGAGACTTTATAACATATTTACCATTTGAAACCCGTGGGTGGCGCAAGAAAAAATTGGAGCCTCGGAGTGAAAGGGTAAGGAAAATCCAGTATACGCGTCTGCATCCACAAGTCGGAACAAAAGTGAGAGGCACCTAACTCACGTGGAGAGCATACACGTCATGTGCTCCTAGGGTTGTAACGGGCTGGCGTTGGCCGGGCCTGGCTCCTACCCGTATAGGGCTTCCCCAACACGCCCAACCCTAGGCCAGGGCAGGACGGGCTGAGTTGAAAATAAATAAAATAGAAAAGAAGATAAAAAGAAGGCCAAGCCAAGCCAAATCAGGTTGGAACTGGCCCTCGGGCCTTAATTTGTGGCCCAAGTTTATGTTATTTTAGGACTGGACAACCGGGCCGGGCTGGAGGCCTACCTACATCTAGGACGTTTAGCAATTTGAAACCCATTCCATGAAGCGTTGCTATGCTCGCTCTTCACGGGTAAAATTTTACTTTCACTAAAAATCTCCACTTAGTTGCTATATTTCGTATTATTCATCTTTAATTTGTCCAAGTGACTACTGGACTTGATTAAAGGGAAAATTACAAAAAGGGTAAATATCTCCAATGGAGTCTATTTTATTTTTAAGTTTTTTTTTGTTTAGATCCAAGGTTTTAAAACCTATCTTCTAACCCCCCCTCCGGATGAATTGTTTTATTTTTACCTATATTTTTTGTTCAAACAAATTAAAAAAAGATCTCATTTCTAAACTTTCTCTCTCCACATGTTTCTCTTTTTAAACCCTCATCTCTCTCCATGCATTCTCTTTCTAAACCCCCTTCTCTCTCTACCCGTTTTTCTTTCTCTCAACCCCATGAATCTCCAAACCCCTTTTTCTCTCTTCCTTGTGAATCTTCAAACCTCTCTCTTTCTAAACCCCATTCTCTCTCCACCGGTTTCTCTCTCTCAACCCATGAATCTCCAAACCCTCCAAACCCCTATTTCTCTTTTCTTGTGAATCTCCAAACCTCTCTCTCCTGTACTTCTCCCAACTCTCGAGAAGCAAGGCTTCTTCCTCTCAAACCATTGCAACATGGATCAGCATAGCTCATTCCACTGTGTCGGCCTCTCTTTGGCATACAAGAGAAGGGCTATGTCTTCGTTGTAGAGTATGAATTTGCGGCACGGTCAAAGTGGCTTGGGAGTATGTTAGCTAGTACTGGGGAGAGAGTGAGAGAGAGATGGTATTTTGCTATTTGTCGGAAGAGAAGAGAGATGGTATTTTGCATTTTGGTAGGGGGAAAATGGTATACTCATTTTCTAGACAAAGGGTGAGTGATTGTGATGCTCTTTTGGAGAGAGAGAAATTGTGTGTTGTTTCTATGGAGAGATACCAAGCGCATGGATTTTCCATGGAGAGGGAGTTCCTATGATTTTTTTGTTTTAGAGAGAGAGGGGGATAGCGGGTTAAAAAGAGCAATAGATTTTTATTTTAGAGAGGGTTTAGAGAGAGAGAGTGACATAAATGATGCAGTTTTGATATCAAATCGATGTAGGGAGAAAATAATATATGAATAATAATAATGAAAAAAAGAAAAAAGTTGACATAATATACTCTTTCTCAAAGTCCAAAAGGGAATCCACCCCAAAATAATACCTTAACGAGGCCAAATTTTATTAACTCATTCACCTTTTTTTATAATGAAAAAAAACATCTATTGAAATAGACTAAAAAAACGAAAAGAAGGTAAACAATTGACGTTTCTATTTTATGTCTCTCAACTTATTTTCTTTATCGTCTCTATCTTTTTTCTTTAACCATCACGTCCAAAAAAAAAAAAAGACTTTTTACGTTTTATCCAAATCTTAAAAGTATGCCTAAAAAAGATAAAACTCCCTTTATATTTAACTTTTTCCTAGTTAATTATTAAACTAACCAGATTTAACGTTATCCTATTACATTCCTAAACTAGCTGATCAACATCAATTCACACCCCATCTATCCCTACCCACTTCCTACTCTTGAGTTAAAAGATAAACTCAAAAAGCCTAATAATAATAAAAATTAATTTCTTACTCTTCAGTTAAAAGATAAACTAAAAAATCCTAATAATGATAAAAATTAATTTTTTTTTCTTTTTTCTCTGCATTATTTTCCCATATTTGGGAGAAGCTCGACCTCGAGCTTGAAGCCAATCACCGTGATGTAATCCAACCTTTCAGTTAAAAGATAAACTAAAAAATCCTAATAATAATAAAAAATAAATTTTTTTTTTTTTCCCTGCATCAAAGAGAGATTTGGATAAACACAGGGAAGAGAGAGGGAGAGACACACAAGGAAGAGAGAGGGAGAAACAGATAGATAAACCTTTTTCTTCAAAGAGAGGGAAAAAGATTTGGGTAATCACGGGGGAAAGAGAGAGGGAGAG
Organism: Amborella trichopoda; assembly: GCF_054954075.1. Classification (NCBI taxonomy): domain Eukaryota; kingdom Viridiplantae; phylum Streptophyta; class Magnoliopsida; order Amborellales; family Amborellaceae; genus Amborella; species Amborella trichopoda. The sequence continues at coordinate 37,002,522 of NC_142342.1, forward strand.
ACATAGGGATAGAGAGAAATAAAGTTATGGAAGTAGAGATTTAAGGAGAGAGAGACACAAGGAGAGAGAGTAGGGGTTTAGACTTTAGAAAATGATATTATTTTAAAATTTCTTTGAGCTAAAAAATGAGTTAAAAATGGGTAAAATTGTTCCAGGGTGTTAAAAGATATGATTGATAAAATATCTAGCTACAAGATAGATTTTAAAACTTTGGGTCTGTAGAGAAATCAAACTTAAAAATATGATATATATAAATATTTTTCTTTAAAAAAAAAAACTCCCAAATACTACACTTTCTATGTAACTTACCTCCTTTCACTTTTTTAACCCAAAATACACTTTCTATGCAAATACTCCCGACAAATTATAAAATAAAAAAATACCTAAACTACCCTCCCATACTTTTACCTTACCCACACCTCTCTCTTTTATCCCACCAAAATAGGAGCTTAGGTAATGTCGTATGGCAGTGGGCCTCTAGCACTGTGTAAAGTGAAATCCGGTAGCAAGTCTCCTGCACTTTGTAAAATGCGGTCCAATAGTTACAAAGGGCTGTTCGACAGTAGATATTATTGAAATTCAGGGCTCCAATACTATATAAAGGGCGGTCCGTCAGTACTCAATTTCGGTTAAGTAGTTGTCTTAGGCACTAACGCGCTCCAGCAATGTGATGGTGCACTCTGGCAATGTGCTATCGGGGTCCAAAAGTAAACATCAAATTTTGTCAAAATGATTTCTGTGCAACGAAAGAGCATTTCTGTCTAAAAAAATGAATTGTTTCCTTGAGAGGTATTTGCATAGAAAGTTTGTTTTGGAGAAAAAAGGAAGACAAATTTAGGTTGGGGGACGTTGCATAGAAAGTATGGTCTTGGGGTTTTTTTGTAAGTTTCACTTGATTAAAAGGAAAAATTCCTATAGTTTCATAAAAAATTAATGGGAAAAGATGAGATTAGCCCACTAGCTCATATAAACATATGAATCCACCGGTTCAGATTGAATCTAGGTCGATTTGATGATCACAGATGTCTGGTAATGCTTTAATTTTTATTTTTTTTCTACAAATCCAAATCATTTGAAATTTTAGGTGTGTGTTCTTCTCATCAAGGCGCATCTAATAAATATATATATATATATATATATAAAATCATCTATGAAGAATAAAATAACCAAAATAACCTTTTGGGGGTATTTTGGTCAATTTATTTTATGCAAAATAGTTTTTTGATATTTATTAAAGATTCACCTATTTTTGATGAACGCACGCCTAAAATTTTAAGTGATTTGGATTTGTAGAAAAAAAACTAAAATTCAAACACTATCGGATATCCGTGATAGCCAAATCGGTCCAAAATCAATCTGAAATGTTGGGCTCATATGTTCATGGGAGCTAGTGGGCTAATCCCATCTTTTCCCAAAATTAATATGGTATTTTAGTTTGTTCGTTTATTGGAGTAGTAATGGATGTAATTATTGGAAAGTAATGGATGAAAGGCTAATTCTCTACTTAATCATGCTTCTTAAAATTAGTAATTAATCTCGAGGGCTAGGGTTGCAAATGTTAGACGCTTTGTGGGGTAGAAATGGAAGTTACTTCTTTCCTTGATTGGAAAGTAATGGATGAAGGGCTAATTGTCTACTTAATCATGCTTCATAAAATTAGTAATTAATCTCGAGGGCTAGGGTTGCAAATGTCGACGCTTTGTGGGGTACAAATGGAAGTTACTATGAACGCGTAAAATAAATAAAATATTGAATATTCCTTGAGTAATTTATTCAACTAGTTTCTAAAACATCCTCGTAATGTGCTGTACTTGATCGGCAGAAAAGGGTTAGAGAGAGAGAGAGAGTTGTTCAGAATAAAGAGTTAGAGAGAGAGAGCCGAGAAATAAGGGAGGGAACGGGAATGCGTTGACTGAAAATGAGGAATATGCCGTGAAGATTCCGTTTGTTAGAGATAAATACGAGACGCCAACCCCTCCCCTTCTCCCAACCCATTTCGCCCGTCCCTCTTTCTCTCTCTAGAGGCCTTTCTCTCTGTGTGCTTCTCTCACACAGGTTCATCTTTCTCGCAAGGGAGACTGAACACACAGGTGCGCCTTTCTCTCTCTCTCCGATTTCCATGCATGAGTTTCGCTGGTTCGCCTGAGGAACTTTAACATTTTGGATTCTCGATTCTGTCTCCAAAGTTTTACCGCTCTCTCTCTCTCTCTCTCGATTCGCCAAGGAAAAGCCCTTTCATGCTTCCTTTCTATCTCTGATTTTGATCGTCTCATCTCTCTCTTGTTTGTATGTGGCTTCTTCTTCCCTTTTTTGCCTCTGTTTCTTTGGAACCACTGGATTGTGTTGTTTTCCGGGTGCCAGTTTTCTACTAACTCGCCGGAATTTGTTGTCCTTTGGACCTGGCGAAAAATTCGGCGGAATTTCCCTTTTAAGCGCTTTCTTTTGCAGGAAATCGCGGTGCTATTTTCCAAAAGGCTTTCATTTTTCTCTCTTCTGTGTTGTTTTTTTCTGGTTGGATTTAGAGATGGATTGGAACTTTACATCCTAGTCTTCTGGAATGGTTAAATGACAGTGATTACCCTTACCTTTTATAAAATTCCCCAAAAAATCGTCTTTTTTCTAAAACTAGAAATTATTATTTGAGAAATATTTCCATTTTCCCTCCACTTTTTAATCTAGCAAAAAAGCAAAAAAAGAAGGGGTGGGTGTAGGCATTTTGGGGATTTGGAATGAGCTTTTTAGGTTTGAAGTCGCGATCATCCTTGGGCACCTCGCTTTTTTGTTTCCTTTCAAGGTGTCACTTTCCCCTCTTATTTTTATCATGATTTTGTCAAAAAGTCTCTTGTGGTTCTCATTTCTGAAAAACTATTATTAAAAAATTATTTCTCGAGACCATGCCGTTTGGATACTTAAGGCCGTCCATTTGGTCTGACGCGTGTCGACCGTTCACTCCTTGTAATGGACGGTTCTTATTCCCCAGGAGTGAACGCGAGACTTGCCAATGTCAAAAAACAAAAACTCAGAATTCTTTGTCGGCAGCCGTAGGTTAGAGAGAGAAAACGATCAATTGGGTCAATTGGGGTTGTTAGGAGTAGAAAAAGAGAGAGTTTGATATCCCTGTGGAATTGAATATCCGAGCAATTAAAGAGAGAGTTGGATTTCCCTGTGGAATTGAATGTCCGAGCAAAGAGAGAGAGAGAGAGAGAGAGAGAGCTGGATATCCAGTGAGCCGAGAGATAAGAGTGGTCAGAGTCAGTGTTCGATTGCACGAACTGGCTGGTTCCCGGTCTACCGGGCTGGTTTTCTGAACACTGGTCAGAGTTGTGTCCAGAGAGAGAGTGTTTGTGTATAAGTCTGTGTAGAAAGGGATAGTTGGGTTTTAGAGAGAGAGTGTTTGTGTATGTCTGGGTAAGTCTGTTTCTCTTCAACTGTACTTCTCGTGAGGATCTTTCTTTCTAATTAATTGCTTTTATGGCTCTATAATGGATGCTTTCTTGGTTATATTCAACTGTATTTTTCTTGGAAGCCTTTTTTGATTCTCTGCGATAAATTGCTTTTGTACTTTTATCTTCATTCTTTCAACTTTTAACAACGAAACAGGAACAAAATCGCCGCTGAACCAACTATTCTCCCACCCCTCTTCTTTCTTTTCCTTCAACAATTCAAAGATTATTCACGCAATCTTCCTCCATTTTTCTCACTATAACAGGGAAGTCAAAACCACCCCGTTCAAATTCGATTTTCAAACATAGACAGAGACAAAACCACAACGAGAAACAAACTTATACTCTCTTTCGATCTTGAAGAAAAGCAGAGCAAAACCATTATCGGGAACTAACTTCCATTCTTTCTCCTCTCTTTACATCTTCATAAAAAATAGAAATAAAACCACAATTCAACAAACTTTCACCGTCCTTCTTTCACTTCAACTAAACGGGAACAATGAAATGAACTAACTTTCCTCCTTTCTTTAAACAGGAACCACCACAACCAGCAAAAAGCCAGTAAAAATCTCAGTTTTCCAGAGAGAGCCAAGGTGGCTTAGGGGGCCATGGCCAAAGAAAACCTCCAAGTCCTCGCTGCCCTCGATGTTGCTAAGACCCAATGGTACCACTTCACCGCCATTGTCATCGCCGGTATGGGGTTCTTCACCGATGCCTATGACCTCTTCTGCGTCTCTCTAGTCACAAAATTACTGGGCCGTATCTACTACTACGAGGACAACACCCGTCCTGGGTCCCTCCCCCCGAAAGTGTCCGCCGCTGTCAATGGAGTTGCGTTCTGCGGGACCCTCGCAGGGCAGCTCTTCTTCGGGTGGCTTGGCGATAAGCTGGGCCGAAAGCGTGTCTATGGTATTACCCTCATGGTCATGGTCGTGTGCTCCATTGCCTCTGGCCTCTCCTTTGGCTCGTCCCCGAAGGGTGTGATAGCAACACTATGTTTCTTTCGATTTTGGCTTGGCTTTGGAATTGGGGGGGACTACCCGCTGTCAGCTACTATTATGTCAGAATACGCAAACAAGAGGACACGAGGAGCCTTCATCGCTGCAGTGTTTGCGATGCAAGGGTTTGGGATACTCGCTGGGGGAATGGTGGCAATCATAGTGTCTGCGGCGTTCCATGCTAAGTTTGATTCGCCCCCATTTGAAAAGGTAGGGAAGGCATCAACAGTGCCTGAGGCAGACTATGTGTGGAGGATTATAGTGATGTTTGGGGCACTGCCAGCAGCCCTTACGTACTACTGGAGGATGAAGATGCCCGAGACCGCTCGTTACACCGCGCTTGTGGCGAAGGATGCCAAACGGGCAGCGGCCGAGATGTCTAAGGTATACATGCCTTTCCTCAGAGGGTATTAATCGTGGTAGTAATGGTGTCGTGTATAGAATATTTTTTGGTGTTTTTACAGTATGGGAAATTATAGCCAGCTCCGATCATGGCCGTTTGATCGTACAATATGTGCTGATGAAAGAGAGTGAGACCCAGAATTGGGGTGGTGGTGCTACTTTAATGGTCGTTCTTACTCTCTACACTTTCTGCTTCCGATTTGAATTCGGTGCAGGGGATTTGTTGGGGTCCAATTATTTTTTTTAATGGATTTTTTTTGGTTTTTGGTTGTCTTTCAATTCTTTAATTATAGATACCCACAAATGAACTAGAATCATGTTTTGTAAAAGTATAAATTACAATTCGTTACTGAGGTATTGTCAACCCATTTGAATCTCTATCCTCATCTTGAGGAATAAGTAGCTTCATGATCGAAATAGATATTAATCTCTTTTCCTTTTCGTTTTTTACAATTTTTTTTGGAATCTCTGAGAAGAAAAAAGGATAGGGTATGGATTAATAAATTTCTGTATTATTTCTCCCCTCTAGTTTTTGGCATAAATTTTGGGAGACTAGAAATTTTCTCAATTTCTTAACATGGAGCCTAGTCCTTTTGCCAGTATCCAATGATAAACCCAAATTCCACATTTTGAGCGAACTTCAATATCTCATTAGACTACGGTCTTTAATTGCCCGCCATTGCCTCTTATATTCTCTATTTCTTTTTCTTCTGTAGTGTCTTCTATTTCTTGAAGGCTCTGTAGTCCATTAGCCTATAGCACATACTTCCCTTGATTATATTTTCTGATGGCACTGCACCTTGTGTTTTTCTAACTCTGAATTACTTTGTGTTTTATCTATCACTTGTATGATCCGCAGTCCATTAGACCATAAGATATATTTTCCCTTATATGAATACTGGTTTCATTCTCCTCTTGCGTTTTTAACTCAAATCCACTGGGTTTATTAATATCTTGTAGGTCCTCCACGTCGAAATTCAAGCAGAGCCTGAGAGGCTTGAGCCCCAGGCTAATGCCAACTCCTTTGGCTTCTTCAGCCGGGAATTCGCTCGCCGCCATGGCATCCACCTCTTTGCCACCTGCTCCACATGGTTCCTCCTGGACATTGCATTCTACAGCCAAAACCTCTTCCAGAAAGACATCTTCACAGCAATTGGATGGATCCCCCCTGCCAAAACAATGAACGCTATCCAAGAGCTCTATTACATTGCTCGTGCCCAAACCCTCATTGCTCTGTGCTCTACTGTTCCTGGCTACTGGTTCACTGTCTTCTTCATCGACAAAATGGGACGTTTCGCCATCCAAGTCATGGGATTTGGGATGATGACCATCTTCATGTTTGCGCTTGCCATACCCTATAATCACTGGACCCATCATGACAACCGCATTGGGTTTGTTATAATGTATGCTCTCACCTTCTTCTTTGCGAATTTCGGGCCAAATGCCACCACATTTGTTGTGCCCGCCGAGATCTTTCCAGCAAGGCTTAGGTCAACTTGTCATGGAATATCTGCTGCATCGGGTAAGGCTGGGGCCATAGTCGGGGCATTTGGGTTTTTGTATGCAGCCCAAAACAAGAACAAGGCGCTCACTGATCCCGGTTATCCAGCTGGTATCGGAGTGAGGAATTCATTGATTATGCTCGGTTGTATCAATTTCTTGGGGACATTGATCAGTTTGTTGGTGCCTGAATCGAAGGGAAAATCGCTAGAGGAGATGTCAGGTGAGAATGAGGTCGACGACGAGGGGCAACAGGGGCAAGAACTCTCTAACCGGACAGTACCGGTTTGATGGCGACATGCATCTTTTCTGATGAACCACTTATTTGTTTCACGTTTTCTATCTCTAGGTATCTTTAACTGGATGATCCCTGTCTGGTGATGTATCCAAAACCCATATGTTGTTTTCCTCTCGAGTCCCTATTATCTGCAGTTTTTCTCTCTGATTGTACAGTGTCCGCCACCCTCTCAACAAATTGGTTTGGGTTGTTTTGGTTTCATTGTGTCTTTTGGTTTTTCAGTCCTTTTTCTTTGGCAAGCGATTTGATGGTGTGATATTACTGAGTCTGTATTTCTTTTTGGAACTCTAGATGAGAAACATAAAGCAAGAAAAGATTTCAGGCTTGGTGCAATCTCTGTCTCTCTCACTGAGAGCTCTGATTTTCTGTAGGATTCTTATGTCCCAGTTAGTTTCTCTATGTTTGGCAAGAGTTTTGATGGCTCTGGTTCTTAGTCAAAGTTTGAAACAATAAAATGACCAAAAAGCAAAGTTTGAATGATTGAGCGTTAGTCTTTTATTTTTTTTGGAACTTTTGACAATTGAGTGAATTTGGAGTCTCGTATTCTACTATGTATTCTTTTATTTCGGTGGGGTCAAAAGAAATTAGTTTTGTCATATGGGTCTTTTAGCCATTTTGTTGGTTTCCATAGATGAATGTATTATTCGAGAGTATTAAAAGGTGGATGCGGTTTCCGTAAGGCCTAGGCTTTATAAAAATAAAATAATACCTCAAATACTGTGTGCATTGGAAATATGGAAGATAACTAGTTTCCAACTCCGGTTATGAAATTTAAGACTACAAAAAGTCTATATAGGCGAAATGGACAATTTAGATAGTGTATTATAAATGACTTGAAATCCCAACTTTCTAACGACTGCAATGTAAAGCTAAGACGATTGATTTGTTTTGATGCAAAGGTATTAATTATTTTGATTTGTTTTGATGCAAGGTATTAATTATTTTGATAAAGGCTGGATAATGTTTTGGTTTGGTGATCTAAAGATGATTGTTTTGTTTTAATGCAAGGTAAGGTATTAATTATTTCGATAAAGGCTCGGATAATGTTTTGGTTTGGTGATCTATTTTGATAAGGGCTCAGATAATGGTCCGGTTTTGTGATCAGCAGAGTTGTTGGATGAACCACTTTTGCAGTGTGGGATGAACCACTTTTGGAGTGGCAAGGTGGTCCGCTTTTCTTTGACATGGGAAGGGAATCCCCTCCCCATGGTCCCGGCGCCTCACTTTACTTCAAAGGGACATTCCTGTTTCGATGATACGATTGCTTGTGTTTCCTTTGACTTCTACAGTGTGTTTAGTGGGCTCTCTCACCATCTCTTTCTCTCTCATCGATGCAGATCTCTCTCTCTTGGCCAGCGTTCGCCTACTCGGGCCGAGTTCCAAGTGCTCGGCCAGCCTGAGTATCCCCGAGTTAGTTTTAAATATATGTTTTCTATTTTTTGAATATTTTGTATACAAACATTTAATTTTACGCTAAATATATTTTTTTATTTTTTTGCAATATTTTGTATGTAAATATTTTTTTTTTGTTGCACGGACTCTCGAACCTGGGCCTGGGCCGAGCGTCGCTCTTTCTAACACTGCTCTTTTTCCTTTTCTTTCTAATACTGCTCATGGCGTGGACCTCCCCAGTGAAAGCCGAACGATCTCTCTCTGTTTCTCCCTCTAGGGCTGAATGTCAAACCATACCTGAGAATGGTTTCTCTCTCTAGAGGCCATACCTGTCTTTATCTGAGAATGGGTGGCACTCTCTCTGCCTTAAATGTCTTTGCAGGTTAGGCTAAGATTTTGGACGCTTCCCGTCTCTACGCTATCCTTTTATGCTTTTTAGTCAAAACATTGGATTGGATGGACGGCGATTCGATTATCTCTTATCTTACACGGACGCCAGCCAGCTTAATCTAAAAATGCTGGCTTGGCAATAAATATATGGTTCAAACGTAATAATCCTACGGGACTCTCTACCTTTATGTGTATAAGACCTCAAAAGATTATCATTAAGTTAGGTTAAGATTTTGGACGCTTCCCCGTCTCTACGCTATCTTTTTATGCTTTTTTGTCAAACATTGGATTGGATGGACGACGATTCGATTATCTCTTATCTTACACGGTCGCCGCCAGCCAGCATAACCTAAAAATGCTGGCTTGGCAATAAATATATTGTTCAAACGTAATAATCCTACAGGACTCTCTACCTCTGCGTGTATAAGACCTCAAAGTGACACAAATCTCAAAAAAAATTATCATATGATTGTGGGACTTAGATTTTTTTTTAGAGATCTGTGTTAAATTTAATGATGATTCTTTGAGATCATGTACATGTGGGTGCGGGAGGATCTCATATGATCATTATTTATTTTTTAAATATAATATGATGTTAAGTTTTAGATAATATATAATCTTGAAAAAATTACAAAAACCCCTCAAAATCATGCTTTATAGGCAACTTGCCTCAATCAAGTTTTTCTAACAATTTTTACTTAAAATTTAACTTTTCTAGCAAATAACTCCTTTGAAAAAAAAAATAAATTAAAATGAAGATCAAAATAACGTCTCGAAAGCATGCAGTCCAGCACAAAATGGGGGCAGTCTCCCACTTTGGGCTTCTGAGAATATATGACACAAAGTGTGGTCCGACACAAAACTTTGGGCTTCTGGGAAGTATACGATACAAAATAGGTGTGGTCTGACACAAAATGAGGGTGGTCCGACACTTTGGACGTTTGGAAAATATATGGTTCGACATAGAATAGGGGTTGTCCGATACTTTTACTTTGCACATGCGGTCTGACACAAAATGGTGGTGGTCCGGCACTGTGGGCATCGTCTAAAAAAAATATGACTTTTTGAGTTGGAGATATTAGAGGTAGGTTGTCTAGAAAGTCTCATTTTGAGAGTTTTTATAACTTTCATAATAATCTTTAACATAAAAATTATGAATATAAAAGAAAAAAAAACATGAAAAATTAAAAATAATAATTACATTAAAAAAAGCATCTTTATTGTTAGTTACAACTTGCAACGACCACCTATTTGCATCCAAAAATGGATGCGTTATACCTCTAAATTGCATATTGTGGAAATGTGGTCCGGTCCGCATGAAACAATTGTTCTTTTTCTCCCCTTTTATTTAAGGGTGAACTTTATGAGCGGTGCCATCCACGTGTAAAATATTTTGAGTGGTGTTGTTCTCGTTCATGCCTCCAATTTGACAGCAGTGGTATTGATTTATTTATTTCCTAGAAATTACAACAAAACGAAATTTTCTTCTTGTGTGACACACTTAGAAAATAGAATAAAAACTGAAGAGGAATTTACCTGCATATCTTATTTAAAAATTGTAACTATAAACATTCTTGTTAATTTTTGTGTATCACGTGCATATTCCTTTTGTTTTATTTAAAAATTGTAATTATAAATATTATTGTTAAAAAGGAATATAAAAAGTCAAGATAACCATTCAGGCCCAACCTGGAAAGTGCTTGTGAAAAACCCAGCCCCGCCCAAAAATGTCTCTCTCTCCCTGGTATCTCTCTCCTAACAATCTCTTCCATTAAATTTGTTCCATATAATTTCTTTCAAAAATCAAAACTCTTAAGTTAACATATATAAAAAAAAATTAAAATTTGAATTAGAGAGATTTATTTTATTATCATGTTGCATTTTAAACTTTATTTTTACAAAATGAAATTTAATAAACAACAAATACTAAATATGAGAGAGGTTCAATATTTACATATTTTTGACATAATAATAAAAAACCATAATGCAATTGTTACTATTTCCTTTATAAATCTAAAAAACTAGATGTTTTGGCTTAGTTTCTTCGAACAAAAATCCCTGTCGAAGTTTTTTAAAGAGATTTTGTCCCAAATGTTTATCTTGTTTCAAACTCAGTAGTGAATTTGTCTTCTAAAGCATCCAACCGCTACTCATTTTGTAGCATTAATTTAGGGGCAATTCACTATTCATAACATAACGACTCCAATTTTTCAAATATGTATGGATTTATATATCATGGCCCATGTACCATACCACTCAATTTGATACATGTAACATATTGCACATTTTGGTACATATACTTCAGCTATCTATTGTCGTGATTATACAAATTGTTCTTCCATTCATGACACTTAAGCAAGGGAATGGTAGACAAGACGCTTCTACATGTACCTAATTGAACAAGATGGTACCGTGAGGTATTTTACCGACGAATATTATTACATTTGGGGATTGTATACGGTGAAACTATTTATCTTCGATGCAAGGTGGTCACAATTGCTTACAACTATTCGATGTGAAATTTGATAGTTTGGATGCACCACAAAGTTCAAAAAAATTTCTTTTGAAGTTTGAGCTTGATCAATGGAATAAATGCAACTACCCAATTTCACATCTAATAGTTAAGATTAATTGTGACTGCCTTGTATCAAAGGTAAACGATCTTATTCTATACTTTTCCTTATGTTCATGATATTCAGTGTTGGACAAGTACATGAGGCTGGTGACTCACTATTTCTTATCAACTCTGCCAATTCGGCAATTGGTTATTCTTAGTATGTCCATATGGATTCCCAAAAAATGGAAAAGAGGAAAAAAAATCAAGAAAAAAAAGAAGAGAGAATTTGAGGGTTTCTTCGTAAAAGAAATATTTGATAAATGTTTTTTGAAAATCTATAAAAAATATTGTTTTGATCCATGCAATACCTTTGTAGATGCAAACGTTCTACTTCGAGAAGCCTAAAGAACATTGAGTAATAAAAATGAAATATATCATCTTTTGAGAAAGCCCAAGGTTTTTTTCGCCCGAAACGTACCAAAATTATTGACGCTAAATCTCTTCAAACACCTTTTTTTATCATAGAAATTGTCGTACAGATATGTAAGAAGGCTCTAACATGAATTTGTTTACACAAACTTCATGGTTATTGTAAGAAATCTAGGAGAAATAAAAGAAATAGAAGACTAGTGAGGTTTTGAGCTCAACAATGGCGTGATGTTTTATAGCTCAGTACCACAAAAATTATGTTCTAATCCTAAAAGAGAAAATTTTTAGGGTATTGTAGATCAACAAGAGAAAATTTTTTTGGGAGAATTTAGTAGTTGAAAACATGATTAACATGAATGTGGGAAAAAAAAATGAAAATAAAAAATTGTATTTTATTTTATTTTTCTTTTAACATCCATCTACAAGACAAACGATAGATGTCCAATGCGTCAGAGGATGCTAGTATAGAGACGCATCTCCTGACGCATGAACTACTTTATGATATTAGTTTTGAGCTATGGTAATTAGGATCCAGATAAACCATGCTCAAATTATGAGTAGGAACGATCTTCACCGTACAAAGGACAAAGGTGCGCCTACCAACATGATGATGTCAAATGAGATTGAACCCTTCCAACTAAGTAACCATGACCTTTTCACAAAGTTTTTGATGAATCCGCCTAGTCATGCAGTTTTCAAGCGTTTGATGACTACAAACACATCCTAAATCACTGCAAGTCTATTTCTGCCTCAAATACTATGGAATCCCAGAATTGGTATAAATATTGATGGCCTTTTTAAGAAGGACGTGGTTAGCATTCGGCCAAGCCTGCACATGTAGAAATGTGGGCTTTATAATAAATTTATTTTTGAAATATAATTTGATTTTAATTTTTAGAGAATATATAATCTTTAACATGAAGATCATGACTATGAAATGATACATGAATGTTGAAAACTAACAATAATAAATATATTAAAAAAACATTTGGACTGTTAGTTTCAATTATTTTTAGATGGGCCATCTATTTATATCCATCTTTAAGATGAATGCTATATTCCTCTGAGCCACACATATTGTACAAAAGCCTACATGAAACAATTGTTTTTTTAAGCATTGAACCACATATTGTACAAAAGCCTACATGAAACAATTGTTTTTTTAAGCATTGAACCACATATTGTACAAAAGCCTACATGAAACAATTGTTTTTTTAAGCATTGAACCACATATTGTACAAAAGCCTACATGAAACAATTGTTTTTTTAAGCATTGAACCACATATTGTACAAAAGCCTACATGAAACAATTGTTTTTTTAAGCATTGAAATTAGCAGTCCAAAAAAGAAAGCAAAAGACGGACCACTTTCAATGCTCGAATTCATTTCTTTTAGTTTCATTGTATGGATTTAGTTTCATACAATTTGAGAGATTTTGTACGTTCGTTGATCAAGACTTGGTAGAAGAGCTTCATAAGTTTTCAAAAATTGAAGATACAAATCAAGAAATTGAATTTCAATTACTTGTGGAGACATATCAATTGGCGGAACCGTTGATAAAAGAAAGAGATGTAGTGTATGAATTACTCACATATTCCTCTAAATTATATGTCCATTCGAGGTTAATTTAGAAAGTTGGTCGAGATATACGAGAACAAATCATATTTATTGGAAACAGGGAATTTTTATAGTAAATAGAATATACAGAATTATGATTAATCAAATATTGCAAAGCCCCATAATTTATTACATACGACGTCTTAAGTTCTATTCTCCCTCCTTCCTCACCAAATCAGCCAAAAAACCAAAAGAAAGTTAGATATAATGATCTCTTAGGAATTGGAAATGAAATTAGGCTTCCTATTTTTATTTTTTTTCCCTTTTCAAATTCATGATCGTTGTTGTGGATCCTCATTGCATCTCCAGGATGGATTTCAAAATAAGCAGCACTAAAAGAGTGGACGCACTTAAACCCAACCCTACTTTTTATCATTTCACTTTGGAAGAAAGGCAAGATTTTTATTTTGGGCAGAGGCACGTGTCATGCCCTGATGGCCTAAGAGGCCAAACGCACTATTACAAATATAAATACTATAGATAGTTGCCCATCCTTCCAAACAAATACAAATGAAAAGTAGATAATTGGTTTTGGTGGGTTCCTATTTAAATAGCAAAGGAGAAAATGCAAATGAGAATGTTGGTACTTAGTAAAGTGAGTCATCATTTTCAGGGTGCTTGCTGGAATGATCTTCTTCCATCAGATTGTAGTGGCTTACCTGCTTTCTACCAAAAAAAAAAGATCTTTAGAGCCTAAAAGTTAGGGAGAGAGAAGAATATTTGGAGGTCATGAAAAAGAGGTGGCCACTTTTTGGGTCATCTTTCAAGTGGAAGGAACTCATGTGATGCAATTGATTGAAAGAAAACCATTGCACCCCCATTATGCCCCTATGGTAGCACCATTGTACATAGGTTACCTACCAACCACACGCATGGAAGCCCTCTCTCGCTCTCTCTATGAAGTCCTAGAATATCCCTCTCTTCTCTCTCTCCACATGACCCTGTTCCCTTCTGTAGACGTTTAGTGGAGCCCCATTTGGAGTATGCATAATCGCTGGTTGGGTTTTGACCTCTTGTAAAAATTGATTAGGCATAGAAGCTAGGAGAGGATAATCAAATTTGTGGATTGCCTGAGAGGGATCGAGTCTATTCGGTTCTAGCATAAAGAGGGCCGGCTGTGGGACAGGCCTGGGCCTAAAGTACCCCGGCCCTGGCCATATATTAAGAAAAGAAATATGTTTTGATAGGGCTATAGCCTTATGAAATTAATTAAGGCCTCACCTCAAAGCTCACAGAAAATTGCAATTTTGGTAGCAAAAAAACCTTCGATCTATCATCTCAACCTTACCATGATGGTTGTGAAAAAAAATTAAGATTTCAAGACCTAAAAATCATGTATAATGTATTACATCATCTAGGCCATCCATTTCGCCTTAAAAATAAGTATTCACATATCCACAAAATCTGTACCATTTTTAAAACTTCAAATTTCATAGCCGGTGTTTGATATTGCTTTTAGAGCATCATTAAGATTTCTAACGTCCAAAACGCTTTCCAAACAGATTCAAGGTGAGGCTTTACTTTGTTTTCATAAAGCCCAAGCCTTCTAGATACGACATCTGCAAGGAAAAAACCTGGGCCCGGTCCATTGGAGCCCAGCCCAATCCCACCAACAGGAAAGTCAGGGCCATGGCCCACTGGTCCCATTGCCAGTCGTTTCTACTAGACTCATAGAATACAAACAATTCAAGGGTAAGTTTTGAATCGAAACTTTTGATGGACCGAGCACGCATTCCGTAGTTTTTATATTAAACATGGCTGCCCTTCTCTCCAAATGGGCTCCGCTTCTATCAAAATGGGCACCCCTTCTCTCCAAAGTCCCATTTGGAGTGCTCTACGCCATTTTCAAATAAACCGGGGGCAAGATGGTAGCACTAGTATGTCAAAAATTTTGGAGTGCTCTACGCCATTTTCAAATAACCCGGGGGCAAGACGGTAGAAGTCGTATGTCAAAAATTTTGTCCTGGTGAACCCAAACATAACTTAAAGAGGCAAACTTAAGATTAACACAATGGAAAGCTTTCTGTATGCCACCCTTCTCCCAGTCGGAGTTGAATATAAAGCTGAAATAGCCCCAATCACAACACCAAATTTCTCACATTCAATCCACTCATAAGCTCGCACCTACAAAAATATTAAAAAATATTTTCAAAAAATTAAAATGAACAAAATACCCCTACAAATTTTTCAGTTCAATCATTTTAGTATCACAAACATTTTTTTACTTTTTTTAAAGGGTGCCTTATTGAGCTGATCACACGCATCAAATATTATATTCATCTGATGTGACATTATGGCCAAAAAATAAAATAAAATACTCTTAGGTTGTCAAATTTAGATCAAACGGTCAAAGCTCAATTGTGACATAATGGCTAAAAAATATGAGTCATTCATTGATATTCAATCATCCGACAACTGAGAAAGAGTGGCATATATAAAGCTCTCTCTAAAGACGGGAAAATGTGAAAACATTTGTCATGGTTCCATGTGCGTGGGCGTGAGTGGTCTGTGTAAAAGAGAGAGGGGGGAAGAGGAAGAGAGAGTCTAGAGCACGCACCATTCATTCCATGATTAATGTACATGAAAATCACTAGCTTTTTCAACTTAAACCCAACATTGGCCACGCAAAGCATCTACCACAACTTTCAGATTAACACATCAAAAGGATTTTACATCTCAAATAAATGGTCCTTCAATTAGCTCCTTGGCAGGACAACAGACAGGTCCGTAAAAGGCCTAAGCTCTTTCCGTGAAGCCTCCTAATCTCTCTCATGCTTTCGCCCCCAGGAAGGACTGTTAGATTACCAAAGAAAGAAAAAAAAGGCAAACACAAAAAACATAAGCAGATTGGTCAGCAATTAGCGATACAATGCTTTTCTATTTCACCAGGAACAAATCAAACAAGACTCAACAAATCTATTCCGAAACAAGACTTAGATAAGGATTTCTATGTCTGTACATTCCCTCTCCCCCCCCCCCCAAAAAAACAAAAAATGATAATAATAACAATAATAATAAAGGTGTCTACGAGAGAAAGACCTGTCATATGCTAGCATGAGAGAGAGAAAGAGAGAGAGAGAGAGAGAGAGAGAGAGAGAGAGAGAGAAAGAGAGAGACTTTCTTTATGGAAGAAAGAGAGATAATGACACCTCATAGCATGAAGGATTTTACAAATAACAATAGAGAAGCCTCTGATCTAGACACAAGGGCAAAATAAAATCCTTAGGCAGATAGTTTGAAAAATGGTACTACTGAAACTAATACAAAAAGCGTATTGAACTAAATTGATAGGGTACTTGATTCTTCGTTCTCTACCAAGAACAATGCGCATGAAGGCAGGAAAATCAATAAGAAAATATCAAGGAACATAAATAAACATCCTCACAAGTAGGATAATGACATGGGCATTTGCATACTTTGATTATTTGCAGGTAAGCATCAGATAACCATAAAGGCTAAGGCATGCCAAAACCATGTCAACCAGATAGCTTTATGTTACCAATTGAACCGAAATAAGTAACGAGCCAAAAACTGAACCATACACCAATGGTGTGCAACATCCACACTGGTTTGTTCTCCTAAATGTGTGCTGGGAATGAACCATAGTTACCTGATGATAGAATTCATCTACGTACAGTTCATCATCACGATCCATTTAAGGGAAGATGCAATGGATGAACAGGGAGTATCATATCCATAAATTATACAATTGGTGTACAGTGTAAATCCCCCATAATAAACCGACAATTTTAATTTGTCGCAATCAGTGAAGGCATATTTGATTATGCATGACAAATTGACCATACAGTGCAACACAAATGCATGCGTTCCCTATCCATACAGGACAACATAAAATAACCACTCCTTTTCTAAACCTAGGACTATACAAACATCTAAAATGAGGCTGCAGTATACAAACAAAACACATTATGCATGCTTATTACTGGTACTCCCTATAGCAAATTCCTTAATGAGTATTTCTTTAAGATAGATACCTAGGAAAATATAAAGAACAAGAGGACAATCTGGCTTTGCAAGAGCCTCATTTCCAGTAACATTTATTGCTTCAAGGATTATTAGCTTTTGTGGAATCTCTGAATCCATCTGATCACGCTTGTCTCTAAAAGTATCATATGGCTCTCCAAGTTAATTAGTTTGCATACCATAAAATCCTCGTATTATTGTTAAGAACCAAGGAGAATTTGAATTCATCTGCACTCTTTGAAACTAAGGAGACAATTAACCTCCACAACTTATCCAATTCCTTGTTCGTACAAACGTGAAGCCTCTTCAATGGCAGGGCTCTCCAAGTTAATTAGTTCACACGCTATAAGGGCCTCATATTCTTCTTGGAAACCAAGGAGCTAAAAAGGAACATCAACTCCACTCCTCAAAAGTCTTAACACTATTTGGATAACATAAGGGCATCAAAAGTAGATCCACGATCTGAAATTGGAAACATAATGAAACCATATCGGTCACCTGCCATCATGTTGTGTGGAAATTGCATATCAAATATTGTATTCTCACCAAATAGTCCAAGTACCAAAAAGGCAAACTTCTTGAAAATAAGGCCTGAAGGCTTAAAATTGCAAACATGGTTCCCCTTTCACACCTGTGACATTCACAAAAATAGTAGCACCATAGCAGATATAGAAGTTCATGTTTCTCTTGGATGCACATTCATAAGGCATAAATGGCCACCTTTATGCCTCTTGGCCAATTATCATAAACATTGGATTCATAAAGTAAAGCCAATCCATAATGCAATTAACCAAATGATCCAAACTCTATCTCATTGGCAAATAATAGCTATAACTTATAACAGAAATTTCTGAGAGGCATCAGACACAAAAATAACATTCAGGTACTACAACAACTTGAACCTGTCATTTATTCTGAGTGGAAGTTATGAGAGATTGTTATGCTAGTATTGGAAAAGATAACTTAAATACATTTGAGGGAAAAAAAAGAAGCAAGACAATAATGGCAGTTTCTTTCATCATGCGCAAGAGACAGTCAAACAAGAATTATCAAGGAAAAAAGAGAAACAAATAGGAAAGGAAAAAGTTCATATAAGGTTGCAACCTTAAAATGTAGAATTACAGATGCACCTCAAAAATCCATTTGATAGGCTGTTTTAATGTTGAAAAATTCTCTAATTAATCATCTCGACATCGAGATGTATGAATATAAAAAAAAAAGATTTTGAGTCCCAGAAATAGTGCATCTTACAACACATTATCTAGACTGTCCATTTTCAAGATTTCCATATGTTTATAGATCTACTTGATTTTAACTATCTTGGAGTTTAAAATTTTATAATTAGAGATAAAAATAGATTTTAAGATAATCCTAAGAATTTATTACATCAAAATTACATGTTATGATAAAATTTGGAGGTGCGCCTTAATTGGATTGTTTAAGGTTGCAACCTTACAGAAACCACACCCAATAGAAAAAGACACCCAAAGGAGATCATGAACATGATGCTTTCTGTGAAGTGCAGAAGATAACAGATGAGCAGAACAAAGCCAATTATAAAGTAACTAAGCACAAGTAATGGCTTTTCTATATTCAAGACCAGGAAAATGACCTTTGTGTACTGATCTTAGATTTATACAAGCCATTTGAACACATGAAATGGAGAGAACAACTATTATTTGCAGCTACGAGAGTCCCAAGAAAATCCATGATCATCCAGGGAGGCAACCTGGGACCCGAAAGCAACCATCTGTGACTATAGAGCCATTAGGGACATAATTCAACAAAGCATATGCTACATTATTGAATTGTGACTATGTGATAGTTTGAATGGCCTGGTCATGAACCATAAAGTTAAATCCAAAGTTTTTATTTTATTGATTGGTAAGTTACAGAGTTTTCAAGGATGGAACAGATTAATAGGACCTGAGAAGAGCTAGGGATGATTATGTGATATCGGTACACTTAAAATTGGATATCACTGTGAATATTGTTTTACATTTAGTTCATATTGCTAAAACATACAAATAGGAAAATGATCTTGCTGACTCGACAATGGCAGAATCCACAACAAATCAGTACTACTATCCGTATTAAAAGGGTAACAATTTATTCTTGATTCCAAGAACATTAATGGTGATAAAGGGCTACAGATGTGACATACACAACTATTGCGCTACAGCATCTCCTAAACTAAATAGTATGTCAGATATATCCCATTCTTAACCACCTAGTCAGAGAAGCAATTAGCCTCTTGAGGATGAGAAAGGGATATTGTGATTGATTTGGCCACTTCAAACATTTCTCTAAAGAAAGACACAGCACATTAGATTCTTCATATCGCTCACTGCCATCTCTGAATATTCAAACATGACAAACAGGCCCTAGAATAGGATCGTTCAATTTTTCCTTTTAGTACTCTAGTTTTCTGGACATTTCCATCAAATACTGGGTCTTGGGTTAGTATTACTACAAATAATAACCCATTCCTGCTCCTTTCCTGACCAAGACTTGGAAAACAACACCTGGCATACAACTGATGAGATCAGTGAGCAAACAAACATACACAAAATAAAAAAATGGTATTCTTAATTGTTAAATGGAGAAATGGAAAAAAAATGCATCAACCATTACAGTAATAGTAGCAACAATAGGAAGCAATACTCCGTCATCCATACTAAGGGTGGCCGTCCACTACTTCCATCCAAAAACAAACTTAGCCAATTAGCTGCATGTCACAGAAGCCATACGTAATGACAAACGACGGTGGAATCAGTTACAGAACTCACAAATGTGGTTCCCTCTCAAACCATAATTAACATCAGAGAATGGATCCAAAGGGTTATTTTGGCAATTGATGCCCAAGCCATACAAGATAACAAAATAATCATGTATGTCAGTGAAGATTTACCCAAGAAAAGTGTTCCATAATGCCCAATCACTCTGGTTTTTGCAACTTCAACAGATTTACGCAAGAAAAGTGTTCCATAGAATCAAATCAGTGAAGAATTCTGACATGCATCAAGTCTTAGAATTATAAAAAATACACCATGACAATGACTCCATGATACCAGTTAAGCATCAGAAGTTATTGCACAGGATATACAAGCAATAAGAATTGCAATAATAAGATACCTTTACTCCAGCTGGTGGTGTTCCAGGCTTAGCTGTAGTTGCATTTGAGTTGCCATAACCAAACTTTGGTTTCTTCTCTGCAGGCTTCAGTATTTGGAAAGAACACATCAAAGTCTCATCAACACTCATCATTGCACCAGCATTGTCAAATTCCCCACAGTAATTTGGTGCTGAAAATATCGTGACTAGCTGTCTATCAGCAAAGAATTCATAACCATCCTCCACAACCTGCATAAAAGTGGAAAAATCACATATTATTTCAGACCAAGTACATGATATTTTCATGTGACACTATTGATGGAGAGAGTGGGAGGTGCTAAAATGGTACACTAACCCAATGATGGATCCCACACTCCACCATCCAACATTTCATTGAACAGTGATAACACAATGATCATGGGTTTTCATAGTCCAATGGTAGTATAGTTTCCTTTTCATAGTTTAATGATAAATGAAATTTGATGAGTCATAACCTGGTGAGCACGGCAAATAAGATCCAGGTCATGCTTTTGAAGGAACTCTGTAACTTTATCAGGGCCAAAAGTATATGAAACTCCTCTATCATTCATTCCCCATCCTTGAACATCTTTACTAGGATCTGACCAAAGCAGATCACAAAGTAAACCAGTATCAGGTACATCGGTTGGACGAACTAAGTTCCTTATCTGATCCAAATTATTTAGATCAGGGGAAAGTCCACCATGCATGCAAAGTATCTTCTCATCTATCAGAGC
Organism: Amborella trichopoda; assembly: GCF_054954075.1. Lineage (NCBI taxonomy): Eukaryota > Viridiplantae > Streptophyta > Magnoliopsida > Amborellales > Amborellaceae > Amborella > Amborella trichopoda. The sequence continues at coordinate 37,023,401 of NC_142342.1, forward strand.
TGCTACTGGTAGACAGTTAAAACAGTCTGTGAAAACTTTCCAGAGTCTCACATTAAATCGCCTTTTACACTCGTCATAGAATCCATAGATCCGGTTTATGGATGCACATTCATGATTTCCCCTTAGAAGAAAGAAGTTCTCTGGGTACTTAATTTTATAAGCAAGGAGGAGGCATATCGTCTCCAGACTTTGTTTGCCCCGGTCAACATAGTCCCCTAGGAATAAGTAATTGGCCTGAGGAGGTAGACCACCATATTCAAAAAGCCTTAAAAGATCAGAATACTGACCATGGATATCACCTGAAATACATAAAAAAAAAAAAAAAAATGAAGTTTAAACAGATTAGCACTTCATGTGGCAGAAGTGCTAATATGACATAACTAATCAGAACTCAGAAAGTATCACATCCAATGATTTTCAATTCCACATGGAAAGCTAAGAGAGGGGAACATTAGCAATTACGGAGAACTCAAAAAAGATTTCAACAATGAGGGATGGAATGTAATATACATTCAAAAAATATCTCCAGGCTTTAATACAAGAGGGAAACCATTTTCAGACAATGAATCAAGCTGTCAAAAATAGCAAGAAACAATGAGTGGAACCAGAGGTAATTCCAAGCAATAATTCAATTGAATAGGTATGCAACCCAGTGGAACTCCAGCCCATCAGAAAATAGAATGGAAGACCATGTTATCTATCAAACTATCAAGCAAAACATTCCCACAAAGTACGAGACATTCACTTGAAGCAATAATTCAATCAAATAGGTATGCAACCCAGTAGAATTCCAGGCAATCAGAAAATATAAAGGAAGTCCATGTTATCTATCAAACTATAAAGCAATAATTACCGCAAAGCATAAGATATTCACTTGGAGTATCAACATAGTACCGCACCTGAAAGTGTTTCATGTGCACGATAAATATCAAGCAATGCTAAATATCCAGTAGAAAAGTAGAATGGCCAGCCTAATGCTAAACTAATTATCAAACCGACCAAACTACTGACTACATTATTGGGCCCCAACGATCATGTTCCTATTTTACTTCATACTTGGCTTTTCGACTGGAACCATTCAGGTTTGAGAATATGTGGTCGGAAAATCGGGATTTCAGGATATGATAACTTCTTCGTGTGAGTCATCTCACGAGGTTGGATGAACTGGTTATCAATTAACCTAATAGGCTTAAGAGTTGAAAGTGATTTTATACAAATGGAACCAGTTGACGTTTGGAGGAAGGAATACCGCTTCACTAGAACTGCAAGTCCTTAATGAAAAACAAGAGTTCCAAAGGCCCTTTTTCAGGAGGAAATGGTGAATAGGGCTCATATTTTGGCAGATTATCAAATTTTGCCCAATCAGGAGGACCAATAATCTGGAATCAGATGGCTGAAGGAAGGATTCAAAATGCAACTTCCTTCGATATGTTTGCATCTGCTAAGAGAACAGCTAAGTTGAATTCCTCCATTGTAGTGTGTGGGGAAGGATTTCAAGAACAAGAAGGGATGGAATTGTTACCGTCGGCTTCTTTCAGAGACTCTCTTGAGTCCTCGTATAGATGAAGGGAGTTGGACCACTGACCAGAAACATAGTTACCCAGGATGGGAGCGGGAAAAACTCTAGGATCGGTAGCGGAAGAGCGGAGCAAAGTTTCACTGTCGAGGGCATGAGTTCCGTATGTAGGAGAATGTAGAGATCGAGATCCCTGACTTTTAGAGATCGAGTTCCATATCTATAAGGAGTGGATCCCTTACAGGATGAATCGTGTTCCACCGTATTAGGATCGTGTTCCCGAAATTCAATTATCCATTGTGTTGCAACTTGGGAGTGAGTTCCATTTAACAGTATTTTTAATTTTTTTCCAAATTCACAAACCCAAGTATCAATGTAAATAAAATCAAGTCATTGAAAATCTCTTGGACTCTTTGTTACCAATGGAGTAAATTTCACAATGGAGTAGGGATACTCAAAAACTAATATGGTGATGTAATACCTAATAAGTCCCCGAAATGGATGGAGCTTTGGGACCTCAGTGATCTCTCTCTTTCTATCTCTCCCTCTAGCTCTTTGCCTTGAGCTCTCTCTTTCGCTCTCCCTCTAGCATTCTCGTCAACTGAAAAACTAATTGGGGACTTTTATGGACTCTTATTCTCTTCATATTTCTAGGGAAACTAGACACAAGTCACAATTCACAAGGTATGCAAAGCAGTGAAATATAAAATATATAGGAATTCATGACATTCAGAAAGTTTGTAGGTCATAAAAAAATGGAGATCCACACTCCATTCTCTAAACTAGAACTCACACCCAAAGCATAGGATACTCGATTCCATATTGGTGGAATTGCAGTTTTGCTTACTCATGGAACAATGATTTTTGGTATAGGGATCTGGATCCCATTGACATAGGATTGAGATATATGATTTCCAGGATCAAGATCCTTAATAGCAAGGAATCGCCTGGAATCAAGATCACGTGTTTCAGAGTGCCGAAACGAGATCCGGAAGCAGAAGCGACCCTCCTTAGAAGATCCTGGTAACTATGGCTGAAGGTGGTTTAGGGACTTCTATCACTGAGGACGAGATGAAGGACATCTTTACTATGAGGTGTGACAGGGCATCACGTTCAGATGGTTTCATTATGGCTTTCATTGATTCCTGATAGTTGATAAAGAGAGATTTGTATCGTATGTTCAAGAGTTTCATGAGAGCCACAATTCATTGAGGAATGAAAGCCACTTTCATAACTTTGAATCCCTAAGTGGCAAACCATGTGAACAACAAGGGCAAGGAATATCAGTTAGTTAGTTTAGTGGGAAGCCTTTATAAGACATTAGTCAAGGTGTGGAAATCTAGATTGAGGGGTTGAAGGTCATATTATCTCTCCAAAACACGGAGCTTTTTCTTAGGGGTAGGCAGATCTGAGATAATGCTCATCTTGCTCACAAGTGTATTGACTTAGGACACAAAGAACAGATGCTTGGGACAGTATGTAAGTTTAAGCCCATGATCTTGTTGTCCGGGGCTTTTTAGATTATGTATTGAGGAGAATGGGATTTGGGGAGAGATAGAGGTGGAATGTAGCATGTGACCCATTCTTGGCTTTCAATGATGGTGAATGGGTCACCAAGAGGATTCTTTCAAGCATCTAGAGGTCTTAAGTAGGCTGATCCCTTTTCACCTTCTTTGTTTGTGATGGTTGCAAGAGTTCCTAGCAGGTCACTCTGCAAGCATTGGATTGTGGAGCAACATTTGGTTTTTGTGTTGGATGTGATGGGCCTAGCATATTGCAACCTAAAGTTTTTTTTTTTTTGGGTGAGGCAGTGGGGAGAGGGCCCCTACCCTTGATAGGAAGTGAGCTTAGAACACACCTACAGTTTGTTTCTGATACACGTATACTTTGTGAATCATGCGTAGATTAATTAAAATTGAATGTTACGAGGTGGTGACTCGTCTTCAAGAATAATTTGAACAAGAGTTCACCAATGTGAGTTGGTGTAAGGGCGGATGAAATGTTACCCATGGCAGACAGGAAAGTTTGGGCCTGTTGAAGAATCACCAAAATCAAGGCAAATGAAAAAAAATATTAAATACTAGGGAAGGAGAGGGGTGGTGACGAAAAAAAATCTGAATCAACAACAAAGAAGAGGGCAACCCGAGATGAGCATGAAACAAGGGGGAAAGAACAATGATCACCGCCTTTGAATGTTTCTCCTAAAGTTGGTCATTAAACCAATTTCAAAGGGTCACCATTCCTAAATAAGAAGGCCATCTCAAGAAAAAATTGGGAATCAGATACAAATTCATAAATCAAATAAATAACCACAAGTTTCCTCTGGCCAATAATCCACCATCAAACATCCTACACAAATCATAACTAAAGGAAGGTCACATTTGGGTACTTGAACATATGATCATTTCGGAATAGGAAAAATGGCTCCTACAAATGGGCTAATTTAACCTCACAATTTAGACACCACAACACAACTGATATCTAAGAAGAATGCATTGTTATGCACTAGAAGTCTAGAACGCAACCAATCTGATGGCATGGGAGGAAAACAGTCATGCAGTATTGTGGAGCAATATCTTGTGCATCTTAAGGACATAAGAATCATTCAAATGCATAATCAACAATTGTGCAGGTTCAATATTACAGGTACTTTGTACTGGACTATGCAACCTGGCTTCACCGTATTAGAGGGCTGGAAACATGGACAACATGGAAGAGTCATAGCTTCACAAAATTCCTGGGAGCAAGCATTAAGGGATTAACATAGTCTAAGAAAGTAACTAGTTGAAGACTTAAGAAAATCAAGGCAAATGAAAAAAATTAAATAAATAATTGGGAACCAGAGCGTGGAGAAGAAATAAAGTTTGAATCAACAACAAATGAGGACGCTAAAAAATGAGTAAGAAACAAAGCAAGGGGAAAGAGCAATGATCATCACCATCCAATGCTCAGGACTGTAAATAACAACTAGTTTCCCTTAAAGCATAAATAAGAGATCTAATAAAAACATGCCTTTAATTTCAAAAGAAAAACAAACCAATTTAAAACACAAACTTCAAAAATTCCAAATCCAAAACACCAAGAAGTCTTTCAATGACTAAAAGCAACAGACAAAGGCCCATGCAATAAAAAACAATTGCCCGGCAATTGCACGACAGAATAACACGAGTAGAAAAAAAAAAAAAGTAGATATTGAGTTCGGACTCTTCCAATGGTTGTTAGGCCTTAAGGGCTATACATGTAACTTACCTACACTGGACCAAAATTAGTTCGAGTGAACATATAAAACGTATCAACTTAACTTAATACAAATAACAAAAACCAAGAATTAAAGACACTCAAAAATTTTAAAAGAAAAAACATAATAAAGTTGCAGAAAGAAATTGTGAATGCAAGACAAACAAGAACAATGATTGAACAACTAAAACAATAAAGCAACAAGTACCCTAAGAAAATAATGGAAGATTCTTGGAAAAAGGAAAAGGTAAGAAAGAAAAAGTAAGAATAGCTATGTAGAGTAAGAAAAATAAAGCGAAAAAAAAACATTATCTGAAGGAAAAAGTTTACATAGAGAGGCTCTAAACAGTCAAATTAGAGCACACCTCAAAAATTTCACTAGAAAAGGTTGTCTTGATACCCTAATATTCTCAAATTTATCATCTCGACATCAAGATGCATGGACATGAGAAAAAAAAGGATTTCAAATTTTGAAAATCAAGTTTTGGAAATAGTGCATCTTGTAATGCAAATTTTTTTTTTTTGATATTTCTTGTCATGCATTGTTTGACCATCAATGTTAAAAAATTTTCAAGTCTTTATAGATCTGCTTGATCTACACTATTTTTTAAGCTTGAAATTTTATAATTGGATATGAAAATATATTTTAAGGCTATCGAAACCACATTTCTCGACACTATTTGAAGGTGCACATTACTTTGATTGTTTAGAGCCTCAGCTCTATACAAACCGCACCTTTATCTAAAATAGAAAACTAAAAGTAGAAAAAGTATCAAGCAAACCAAAGAAAAAAAACAACATTTCATTGCGGTTGCATCCTAGTTGCAAATTGATGTATCCATATTTTCCTATTTTTAACTCTATGCATAAAACAGAAATCAAGGAAAACAAATCAAGAAAGGAACTGCAAGAAACAGGAAGAATTAAGGCCCTAAGAAAGCTTGTGGTAGAGAGTGATGTAGGGAAGATGGAGAGAAGAAATAACTAAAATAAAAATAAAAACAAAGGGAGAGATAATATACCCTCTCTCTGGGCCTATAAGGGAATCTACCTCAAAAGATCTTTTCACAAGATCAACTAGTTACTGAATCACCAAATTCTCTCTTCTATTTACAATGAGGGACTTCTTCCCTTCAAATACACGTAGAAGAAAAATAAATAAATAAACCCACATAATACAAACTCTCTCTCTCTCTCTCTCTCTCTCTCTCTCTCTCTATTTTCCATGTAAATCTCTTCTTGTCTTCTTTCTCTCTTCTCTCTCTCTTTCCTACGATTTTCTCAATCTCTACCCACATTTGATCTTTCCCATATCTAACTCCCTTAAATCTCTCAATTCTTATACAAATCTCTTCTTCCCCTCAATCTCTTCTTCTCCCAACGTGAAGCCCCATAAATATCTCTTGAATCTCTAACTAAATCTCTTAGGTCCGTGACAATAGGAGATCTAAATTCCTTTGCCTAATATTAAAATCAACCGTATCCCCAAAACAACTCACGCACTACCTTATCCACTAAAGAAAAATTAATCCATTAAAAAAATAAGATAAAATTTTGATATCCCCAATTTTCATTTGCATCATTCTCTCAAGGTTGAGAGAAGCTCGACTTCGAGCTTACACCATGCAAAAGCCAATCAAATAATTGGTGATATAGTCCCACCATGCGCCTTGGTACCTTCTCTTCAATAAACCCATTCATCAAATACTTCGTGCTTATCTCAAAGTAGAACACTAGGATGACGGGCTCAATCTTGATTTCTTTTTCTTTTTCAAGTTCATCGTAAAACTTGGGAAGATCGAGCTAAATATCAAGATCATGTAGATGCTCCTCAGATCGTGGTTCTTACGTCACAATGTGATCATCACATTCAGGATCGGCACCCTTAGTTAGTCGTGGGTTTCAATTCATCTCTACGACGAAATCTGGTGTCGAATCTTCATGATTGTGAGTACCCTCTTCCCAAATAATAGCATTCTCCAAACATTGTAACCACTGATTCATTTCACGAAATTTGGTTCAAACATCCTCCATGAGTTTGGTCAAGTTTTCTAAAACTTGTCCCAAGCGATCATCCATAGCAGTATTAGCTTTCGGTGGCATTGCAATAGTTGAATCTTACTTGCTCTGATACTAACTGATGCAAGCAAGATGGAGGGAAGAAGTAACTAAAATAAAAATAAAGGGTGAGCGAATATACGCTCTCTCTGGGTCTGCAAGGGAATCCACTCTAAAAGATCTTCTCACAAGATCAACTCTTTACTAAATCACCAAATTCTCTCCTCTGTTTACGATGAGGGACTTCCTCCCTTTAAATACACTTAGAAGGAAAATAAATAAATATATAAATAAACATAATATAAACTCCCTCTCTCTCTCTCTCTCTCTCTCTCTCTCTCTCTCTATATATATATATATATATGTGTGTGTATATATATATATATATATATATATATATATATATATATATATGTGTGTGTATATATATATATATATGTATATATATATATATATATATATATTCTCCATGTAAATCTCTTCCTATCTTCTCTCTCTTTCGTATGATTTTTTTAATCTCTACCCACATTTGATCTTTCCCATATCTAACTCCCTTAAATCTCTCAATTCTTATACAAATTTCTTCTTCTCCCAACATTAGGCCCCATAAATCTCTCATGAATCTCTAACTAAATCTACTAGGTCCATGAAAATAGGAGATCTAAATCCCTTTGCCTATTGCCTAATATTAAAACCAATCATATCACGCAGTACCCTATCCACTGAACAAAAGTTAATCCATTGAATAATATAAAATAAAATTTTGATAACCTCAATTTTTATTTGCATTAGAGAGAGAGTGAGAGAGAGAGATGAGCAATCAAGCATACAATAGTGAGTTCATGGAATCTCACTCAATGATGAAGACTATATATTTGGCATCAGTTCAGACCTAATATGCTATCAGAGCAAAAGATCATAAATGAATGTCGCAAACTTTTTTCGACAGTTTACAAATCAATTATATTTATATGATTAAATTACACATTAACTGCTCCAAGCAATGCAAATAAAAAGAGATGTGCAAAACAGTATTACATGGACGTCGACATGAGTGTCAGTGTCTACAAGTATCAAAGGTGTCTAGCTCTTCAGTCTAAAAAGTCAATCACATTAGACACATCCAAATAATTATTATTCATAAATGAGGAATCACGTTTTCTAGAATATATAGTATAATTTCCATTACCATAAACCATATGAAGTGGTTGGAGAGGTTGTAGAGCATAAGATAATAAGCCAGGATGGGCTTGAGTTCAAACTTTGTTTTATATACCCCATGCCCTCAAGTGTTGACACCTCAAAGGAATGTTTTAAAAACCAGATTCGTGACCCAGATTGCCCATCTCAAAAACCAGTTCGAAACGGTGGAATGGCCGGATCAGCCCTATCCAGCCTTAAAAAAAATTCAAAAAAGTTTTAAAAATCATCATAAATATTATTTTTTGAGTTCCCAAAAGAAAATGGGGGTAGTGCTTAATGGAATTTCAATATGCTGCAAAAACACATGAATATTGAAATGCCAATTCTTGTCTAAGAGTCTATTGATATTAATCATGATATTAATTTTAAAACACTACTTTTACAAAAAAATATTATACTCATTTTGTGATTTTTATGAAGAAATGAGGGTGAAAGTGATTTTTTATTTTTGATACTAATTTTATGATACTGATTGTGATCTTTAACACTAATTTTATTTTATTTTTTGTGATTTTTTATACTTATTTTATGATACTAATTGGGTGGATTTTTGAGGAGAGGATATAGAGGTGGATTTTTGGGATTTAGAGTAGAGAGAGATGTGGGAAGAGGAAATGAGGGGAGAGGCAGCAATGCTTGTTTTATAATGAAATAATTCAGTTGTATAAAACAATGGAGTGAATGATAAAATTGAAAATACAAAATGTTTTATAAATGACCAATATGCCTAAATGTTTAATCCCATTGAGAATACAAAATATTTTATAAATGAGCCCATATAAATGACCAAAATGCTTAAAGTTTCATTTTGTATTTCAGTGGAGTACATGGGCCTAGATGCTTAAACTTCATTACGTAGAGGATAGGCCTAAATTGCATGTAGCACATGATGCAATTTAGTATTTGCTTAAGCCGAAATTTTCATTTTATACATGAAATTTAGGAAACTTATGCCCTCACTGAGTGTATGGCCCTTAATAGAGCAGAATGGTGAACCAAGTTTCGTGTAGCCAACCCCAGTTAGTTGGGAAAAGGATTCGATGATGATGATGATAACATGCTTGAATTTCAATGGAGTATATGGCCCCAATAAAGGATAAAAGCTTTATGATATCCCACATTAGGCTATGTAAGGAAAGAATAGAGGTCACAAGCTCTATAAATGACTTCTTCCATGAATACAATAGCATTCTCCATCACTCGACATGGGGTGGGCCCCTCCACGACAATGTGTGGGGCCCTTGTAAAGTAAAAGTTTTTTGAAAATAATAAATTATGAAACTAATTGAAGTAAAATCAAAACAAAATGCAAAGTTGAACTGGTTCTTGATAGGAACCGGTCCAGTTCTTAACAAAACCGGCCAGTTCCTAAAGTGAATCAGCCGGTTCTTAGGGGAACTGGTCGTTTCCCAATATATAGTAGGAATTGGAACAATCCCCCCAATTCCCAATCCGGATCGAGCGATTCCGATCCGGATCGATGTTTGTTTAAAATCTTGTTTCAAAGTACCCACAATTGTCGACATGCGACATTAGCCTTGAAGTGGAGTGTCGAGGTAACAGTGGCACAAAAGAAAAGAAAAGAACAAAAAACAAAGGCCATGAAAGTGACAGATCATGTCCCACAAAGAAAGAAGCCCTCTGCATGGCCTCCCTAGTGAAGAACGCAAAATCCTTTTCAGTAGTAGTGACACCATAGAATTCATGAGCACCATCCCAGTTATGCTAGTAATCTCTTCACTATAATGTACGTGTTCTTTTTGGGTAAGGGCAAATTTCTACAAGCTTACTAGATAAATAACCACCATCCATCATCAAGGAAACCCATAAGAGGTGCACAAATGGGTAAACTCAGAAACAGTAGCGAAACTCTTTTCACAGTCATCTTGGCCTCCAATGTTGAACTGTGGTTTAACACTGAGGGGGGCTTGGACCCCATACAATTCTTGTACGAATTGGTTTGAGAAAGAGAGGAATCTTAAAGTAAAACTACAGAATCGGCCACTGTTTGAAGAAACAGATTCAATCAACAATTATATTGTTAAGACTTGTAAGGAATGAACTCCAGGATATATCAACCACAGATTTATTGACAATAGCATGCTAATGGCAACTTGCAAAGATTACAATACCCCATTACAAACAATCATTAAAATTTTAATTTTTAATTTACAAAATAAGGTATCTTACAAATTATTATTTTAACTTATAAGTTCATGATCCAAATATTTTATCATATAAGGGCTTTTTGGGTGTACTCGATATTCATTGTTTCAACAAAATGAATCACGATAATGAACTATTTGTTGTTTGGTAGTGTCCATCATAAAACTAATTAAAACAAACTCGTAGTTAGTTTTACATACAAGTTTTATCTTTTCAAAAAGTTGTTAACTCAGGCCACGCACTTTTCGTCTCCGGTGGAGAGCAAAGGAAAAGCGCTCTTTCATGGTTACTCTCTCTCTCTCACCATTCTCTATCTAAACACTATTAGATCTCTCCCTCTCACTCTCTAAACACGGTTATTCGTTGTCTCAAACTCTGTTACCCTCTCTCTAAAACTCCACCTCCCTCTCTCTCTCTCTCTCAAACACCTAAAATTCTCTGTAAACAACATTGCTCCTCTCTCTCTCTCTCTCAGTTTCTCTCTCCCTATGAAATGGCGAAGAACCTAAAATGATGCTTTTTCTCTTCACAAACTCAGAAGGCAAGTTTTGCTGGAAATGTAAATCCTCAGCTATTTTTCTCAGAGACTTTGATTTTATAACTCTGAAAAATAGGAGGATTAGTTAGTTTCTAAATAAATAGCAGGATTAGTTGACAGAGTCTCTGAGATTTTTTGTGATGTTTGTGAGATTTGATAGTAATTATTTGCCAAAAATTGTATTGCGGAGATTTTTCACAGCAATGCAATATTTTGTTTGGATGAATATGTAAAATCGATTAAAAATAACAGTTAGTTGAGAGAAACTCGTGAAATTTGGGTGAGATTTGATAACAATTATCTGTCATATTTTGCTGAGATTTCCGCAGAAATTTTGCTAGAAAAGTATGACAATATTTGCACAAATAGAAGAGAAGAATGATGCAACCAGAACTTGTTATTTAGGGGCAGAGAAAACCCATTTCGCAGGGTAGGAAGCAGTTTCATGGAGAGCTTGGACATTGTTTTCTTGAGGCAATGGTGATTAGATGGGGTTTATCAATGCCGGATTGAGACTCTTTTGTGCTGATCTTTTGTGTAAGGTCAGTATTTGTAGATAGGAAGATTAGGCTGTGTTGTGAGGAAGACAGAGCCATTGAAGTGCTATTCATGCTCGCTAGTGCCGATTTTTGCCGAAAAAAGAGTCATTTGACAGCAATTTGTTGAGATTTGGGTGTAATTTCTTGACATTTGACAGTAGTTTTTGCCATACTTTGCTGCGACTTTTCACAGCAATTTTTCAAGACCAATATGGCAATATTTGGTTTAAGTGACTATGAAAACTCACTGAAAAATAATAGTGATTTATGATTTTGTTTAGCTGACGAGTCAAATATAAATATCTGATTCGAGTTCATAAATCTCTGAGATTTATGATTTGAATAACTGATTCTTGAATCAGCAAATTATAATAATGCAAATGTATGTAAATGGATGAATAGGGCCCAAAGTGCTCCAGGTTTTTATTGAGAGAACACCAAAAATGGTGAGATCCAGAAATGGTTTTGGTGGGGAGACTCTGGAGGGAGTCTGAGTTGGGGCATTCTCTAGCCAACGAGGAGGTAACAAGGAACTCAATGAATGTCAATATAGTGAAATAGGGTCACAGAGTGCAATTTGATGGCACATAACACAATTTTTGAGTCTTTGTCAATCCTAGAATATTGTATAGCACTAAATGCCCTGAACTTGTACAGTAATATTGGATACTGATGATTATAACCATAATAAAAGCTTTGAGTTATAAATGAGGTGCATGATAACATCACAACGGAACAAGTTGTGTCAAGGAAATGACAAGGAAACAATAGGAAAGAACTCGAATTCACCTCAACCAAGAGGCCAACATGGTGCACATCACAGCTCATTAGTGCAACAGCCCCAGCATTAACCTCCCTAAAAGCATGCTGGAAATGAACACATCTCAATGTTAAAAAATGCTGTAGTCTCATATGTATCCTCAAATACATCAATAGATGCCAAGACACCTAAGTCACCCTCTTTGCCCGACTAAATGACATCCAAGCAGTCCCCTTCAACCACCCAAGGAACTTTAATCTCCCATAGGCGTAACATAATCTTGTCAACAGAGCCCAAGCTTCGGCACATCAGGGGTCACAAAAGTCTATAGGATCCAAGAAAGTCATCATCATCATCAACAAGTCCTAACAAGGTTGGATTGCCATGAAAGCTCCCATCAAAATTGAGCGATCAAGGAGTTCGGCATGGTCCTATCGATCCATGACAAGGGCAAGTAGTGCTCAACAGTGCAAAGGCATCAACTTTCAATTCCAATGGCAGTAGACACTTGATTGCCAAAAATAGCACCATGTGACAAACCTGTTCATGAACAAACTTCTCCTGAACTCTCTCCCTCAGGAACAACTACACTAAAGTTGGACATTTTACGGTAATGATTCCTCTCGATAGAAATTTTGTATAAATGAATCGCCGGGTAACAATCAAAAGAAAAGACTATATTTTATTAATTGGCCCATGTATGTACAAGTATATCTTCTACAAAGTCTTCCCAAATGCTGCTAAAGTGAAGATTCCACCAAAGATGTTTGGCCAAAATATCCAGTGATCTCATTGCTTTATCACAAGAAGTTTTTGGAAGAAAAACAGCGACACCGTAACTGAAAAATGAGTCAGCACTTCAGGCTAACAGCTAACACGTCCAGCCAATGTCACTAAGCTACTCTCAAAGATTTTTTCTTTTTTTGTCAGCCATGCCAAGCCCTTAACGTTCACCATTCAGAAGTGTGTCCATATCTTCACCATATATATAAATTTGAGACACATCTGCTCATAATTTAAACATGTGTGGAGAATTTCAGGCATGCATAGCTAGAAGTTGGCCACTCCCATCAATACATTAGGCATTCGTGTAATTGTTATATTTATTCTTATTCATTCATAATATAAGTTTCCTGAAAATTTTAGTGAGCCCGCAAGAACGAAATCTATATTTTCTTCCACAGGTAAAACCCATGCTAGGAGTATTTTTTGGGACCCCAAATTTTAGGGATGTAACCAACTCAAAACACCCTGAAAAATATATATAAATAAATAAAACTGATTAGACCATCAAACTTTTGGACAGTCAGATATAGGTGTTTAGGAACTCAAAAGTATTTTTCTATTTTGAAGAACTTATCTAGTGTTCTGAAGTGAATCCCAAAATTTTACATCCAGAAAATCTTTCTAAATGGGTCTTTTGCCTGAGAAAACAAGTGTACAATTTGCTCCGATTGGACTACAGTATACACACCAAAAACTTTTATAACCATTATAGGGTCATGCCATGTTTAGGACATCATCTATTGGGGGAGGCACGTATGAAAGTCGTCTCCATGTCAGATGAAAACACCTAAACTCATACTGTTGTAACATGGCCCATAACATGATAGTCAACTTCAATCTAAACACAATACGTGCTGACAGCGATTCATCTCCCATCTGGAAGCTGCAAAAATCATCATCATCCCAGCCTTTTACCAACTATGTGGGGTCGGCTGTGGGAGCTGCAAAAATATTAGCCCAAATATAAGGCATGTAAAAGAAACTAGTGGCATCCACTCTAATCCAAATAGAACCATGATAAAGAGGAAACAGCCATTGCAAACGAAAATGGATAGATGCTCCACTAATTTCATTTTCTTCAGGCACAAGGTGCACATATTGCCTTCTTTCAGCACATGATGCACATAAACATGCTTGTCTAAAAAGTGTTAATAATGCTGGAACCCTCCTTACATCAAGGGGAGAGGCGACCGTCTCACCTGAAAATGCTATATAGAAGGATATTGAGGATTACTGAGGTTAAACTCCCCCAACTCTCACTTATCCAAATTGACTTATCGAAGTACCTCATCAGTATAAAATCCCCTTCCAGAGCAATCATAAGGCTGGATTCATAGGCACCAAGACACACTCCGACCAACTCTGTCAAAAACACTATTCAAGCATCAAGTTGCCTGCCATCCTCATCAAGCCTAGAAGAAGCTCCATCAGTTCAATAGCCATTCATTCGTACTGCCATCTTAATACCCCCTCATATTCCCCTAGCCTATGCCCACAACCCAACAAAATACCTCGACTATCCTAACCATTAATCACACCCCAAATGGGAACATGACCTAATCGCCTCAGAGTTCAGACCACTAACTCGTCCACTATCTAATCCATTGCACAAAATCAGCCAAAGAGTACTCGATAGGAGCCTCACCTACTACACACACCACCCTACTTTAAATTCAACATGTTCCAACGAACAAAAATAAATGCCAACTCTATAGATGCGCTGGACCCCCTTTCCCTTACACCAACAAGTATCCATGCATAGAAACCATTTTGAAACCTTCCATGAACCTAAATAGCAATGAGGGATATACAGAACCCACCTGAAAAACAAGCCAATAGCATGCTCCATGACAGAGCAGCTGCATTTTCCACATTTATTTGTCATTAGGAAACTAAAGCAATCAAACCCAAATTTACTGATCAAGCATAATTCAAGAAGAAAGCATTTTCTTCTCATTCACTGTTAGGAAAAAAGCACATGTCCCTATTCCCCCAAGCTTGGATGGTACCCTCTTTCACTCAAAGATTTCCAAATAATCCAACTAAGTTTTTCCTTCAGTCTCAAGACTAATTGATATTCGAGTTTGGCCTGACCATATTTACCGGAATCTCTCCACCGACCTCACGTTTCCGGTTCCAAAATCCGATTCCGCGTTTCTATTAAGGAATCTCCACAAAAACTGTTTTTCGGAACCAAAGAAACTCGATTCCTTAATTTCGGAATCTCGATTCGACACATCTTTAGAAAACGTTTTTCGGAACCAAGGAAACTCGATTCCTTAATTTCGGAATCTCGATTCGACACATCTTTAGAAAACGTTTTTCGGAACCAAGGAAACTCGATTCGTTAATTTCGGAGTCTAGATTCAACACATCTTTAGAAACCATTAATCGGAACCAAGGAAACTCGATTCTTTAATTTCGGAATCTCGATCCAACACATCTTTGAAAACTTGAACCCGTTAATTGTGGGTAGACGTTCCCAAATATATCGAATCTAGATTCTAGCAAGGATTAAATCTTGATTCCATGTCAAGTAGAAATCTTCCTTCGAATGCTTCTAGTGGTTGCAAGGTTTCATTATTTTACTTGTGCCACCCTAGATGGCCTTTACTTTAAATTTAAACTATTATTGGTAAATACAACACATACAATTAAAAGTAAAACCATGGCGTAGACATAATCCTATTGTCTTTATAATAATCAAGTCAAAATCACAATTTAGGAATACTTGTCTTTTGTATAATGACCACAAGTTCAATAGTCAACACAATAACTTTAAAATTCGACAAACCTTCTGATAAGAGACATCCAATATAGGTTCTAAAGTTGATGAGGCTGAAGATGTGCTTGTGGCTTCCTTCTCCATAAAAAGGAAATCTTGATTCCTGGTAGGGGTCGTCAACCGCATTCCATAGTCCATATTATGGCAATCTAACATGGATCTCTGATTTATATACTTTAAAAAATTGATTCCAAATATGTTAGAATCCCAATTTGAAACAACAACATATCTATGCTCCACATATGTCAAAAACTCGATTCCATAGATGTGGGAAACTGGATTCCACATATTAAAGAATCTTGACTCCTGGAGTGTCGATTCCAGGGGGATGCGAATCCTGATTCCAAAGATGACGGAATCTCGATTCCATAGGTGGATGAAACTTGGATCTATTTCGGTCAAAACGCGATTCTCAAAAACTAGGAATCTTGTTCCTAGCAATTCCTATTGTACGAACAACAATTCCTAAGACAAGAATCTTCAAGCCGACTGCGATTCCGCGATTCTGGTTCCTAAAACGATTCGGGTTCCCAAGCGTTTCCAACAACTATGGGCTTGACCTCCTTCCTGGTGTCCAACAAGCTTTGCAAAACCAAACTCCCCCTAGATTGGAACCAATGTTACATGATACGAGCAACAAAAACCAGTCGTAGCACACCCCAAAGGGATTCAACACAACATACTAAGAATTACCAAATATAGCAAAACATATGTAAACTACCTAAAACTTCCACCAGATTAGTGACACCCCCTCTGAATGCACATACAAAAACATCTTATAAAGTGCATGCTTTCAAAGATGCCTCAACTTTTCCAAACAAATAGTAGTTGTATTATTTCAGTATTAGTATATGTCAATATGTTACATGAGAAACAACTGAAATGCCAAGGTAGCACTGCTTGCAACTTCCTCTCAAGATAAATAGTGTGTACCAATATGGAATATAGTATTTCACGAAAAACCAAATAATAATCCACATCGGCGTTTATGGAAACACTAAACCTACCCTTGTTTCAAAATCTAAATTAACGTTTACAAAAAGGGAGAAATAAGACACCTAATCACAATCTCGTGATTAACCACCTGACATAAAAGAAGAAAATATATACACTGAACATAAATAAGAAGGCAAAACCAAAGTTCAAT
The DNA here is from genome assembly GCF_054954075.1 of Amborella trichopoda. NCBI lineage: Eukaryota > Viridiplantae > Streptophyta > Magnoliopsida > Amborellales > Amborellaceae > Amborella > Amborella trichopoda. Next base: position 37,040,136 of record NC_142342.1, read on the forward strand.
AAAACGGATTCGGGCGCCTAGGCGATTTGGGTGCCCGGCCGCCTAGGCGGGCGCCCAGGGACAAGGAGCCCCCAACAATATCAAACACCCCCCCCCCCTACCCCAAACATAAAAAATAAGGGAGTTCTTAGAGCTAGTTTATAGCCTTAAGGAGTTTTTAGGGCAATTTTAAAGCCCCAAACTCCTCGTGATCATGAAATACTCCTCGTGATCATGAAATAGACAAAACAAATCAATAAAAGAATACGATATATACTCAATTTCATCGTCCAAGTGAGAAAAAAATACATAAATCACCCAAAAAATCAATCTTTTAACTACAAACATGTAAACATATCGTAAAAGAACAAACACATGATTCATAACATAGTGTGTTGTAGCAAAATAAAATCAAAATCATCTTTCAAATATGATAATACTTCAAAAATATCAAAATCAAATCGGTGTTGGTGCAAACCTCGTCTATTGTGTCGCCAAAAGTCCTCAAAATAAACTATTAGACGCTCCGAATCCACCTACGAACTATTGTCTTCGTTTTGGGAAGAAATCGGAAAAATATAAAATTTATCAATCTTTCAATAAATCACAAAATAGTGGTTTTTGAGGGGTTTTCCTCACCCTAAAGGCCACGGATTGGGTTTAGAATACCCCCTAAAACCCTTTTTCCCCCTTTTTAGGGGGAAAAATTACGTAGTTTTACCCTCACCCGAGGGTTTTTTTCCACCACTCGAAAAATGTCACGGGGCAGCACCTAGGCGGCAGCCTAGACAATAGCGCATAGGCGGTGCCCAGACCGCCTAGGCAAGCGCCCAGAAGCAAAACGCCTTATGCTCCCGCCCAGACCGCGCCTAGGCGTTTTTAAAATTTTTCTGCCTAGGAGGTCAAGCGGCCAAAGTTTTGAACTATGGGCAAAACATAACTGAGATTTGATAAAGTTATGAAACAAATCATGACAAGCGTAACAGAAAAATTCGAAAGACCAGAATAAGACTTTTTATACAATTCTAAACATTCGCAAAAAAATTAACCGCCACAAAAATGAACACAACAGAACTGCGCACATCCACGTAGATGCATGCGCATGAATCTGTACTACCCATGAATGCATATGAGCATGACTGGTTGGTTATGAAAATTGCCAAAATCACGACTCCTTACCCATAAAAATAACGAATTAAAAAGAATTGAAAAAAAGAAACCAAAACAAACGAAAGTAAGATGAACTAGAAGTTCATAGCCCAACAGAGTGTGAGATAACCACAAAGAAGAATTTAGAACTATAAAGATAGTATAAACCAACATAGTAAATGATCAAATAAAGATATGTAAAAAAGGAAAAAGTACCACAAAGCTACATGGAAAAGAAAACCATAATTCCTTTTTCTTTTCTTTTTTTTGAACTAGCAAAACATAATCAAAAGTAAGAACAGTACATAGGAAGTGACAGACAATCACAAGCACAAGTTACAAATAATATGGTACAAGACTACAAAACAAGAGATGTGAAAGATATTAGGCAAATTAAAGAGCAAAAATAAAAAGAAAGTGAAAAAAACAAAGAATTTGATAAAAAGAGTCTCAAAAAAAAATAATTATATTAAAAAGAAAACGTATAAAATCAATCGACAAACAAAAGCAATGAAACAAAACTTAAGAGTGCATAAACATTAGATAAATGAAAATTGATACAAAATGAAAAAGAGAGGTAAAAAAGAAATTTAGCGACAAAAGAAGAAGTCAAAATGGGAAAACCACATAAACCATAATAGCAAGATCAATGTGCTGGGACTCGACCAAGTTTAGTCAGATTTGGCCAAATATCTCAGCCTCGCCCTATGGGAGAGACGGAGTTTGCCCGAGTTGTGTATAGTGTGTAACACTGGGGGGTACTAAAAACAATTAAAAATTTTCAAAAAATCTAAAAGAATGTGATATTGATCTATAATATTTTTGTGTATGATTTATATGTTTTTGGCAATGATTGGAGAATGTTTCTATCTAGATTTTTTAAAGGAAAAATATCCCCATATCCCCTATTTTTAAGTTCCATATCACAATAGATCCAAAGTTGCAAAACATATCTTGGGGCATAGAAATCTTAGGTCTTATATCTTCTAACCCCCAAGACTAACTTTACCCACATTAATCATAACTTTCTAGCCCAAACAAATTTTATAAAGACAGCCCTTTCTAAACCCCATCCACTCTCGCCTAATTTCTCTTTCTCTCTCCCCCATGACTCTCCCCAAGTCCCTTCTCTCTTTCCCGTGCTTCTCTCTCACTCACTCTCCTCCTATGTTTCCCCAAACCCCCGTCTCTCTCCCCTTAAAGTTCACCAACCCCTCTCTCTCCTCCCGTATTTCTCCAAACCCTCTCTCTCTCTCTCTCCCCGTGGTTCCCCAACCCCTCTCTCTCCCTATGTTTCCCCAAAATGTCTAGCTCTGCCAAATTTATAGCACACGATCAGCTCTGCAAATGCCCATCTCTCTCTCTCTCTCTCTCTCTCTCTCTCTCTCCTTTAAAGGTATCTTGTTGGAGGCCTCTCTGTCTCTAGACTCTCTACCCAACCACTCCTTGCCCAAAACCACACATCTCTTTCTCTCTCTGTCTCAAACTACCCAGAACCCAATCACCATCTCCTCCAATTCACAGCCATGTCCTCTTTCTTCTGGCTCTTCATCGTCTCACTCTCGCTCTCTCTCTCTCTCTCTCTCTAACCACCCAGAACCCAATCACCATCTCCTCCAACTCACAGCCATGTCCTCTTTCTTCTGGCTCTTCATCAACCACCCAGAACCTAATCACCATCTCCTCCAATTCACAGCCATGTCCTCTTTCTTCTGGCTCTTCATCCTTTATTTTCTCTCTCTACAATCCACTGAAGCCCAGCAAACCTACCTCAACAACAACAATTGTCCTGCAACACCAACCTCTCCTACAACCTTGGCTACACTCGCAATGGTATCAGCTCCTCCGGCAAAACCTTCCTCTCTTTCGCTCTCAACCCACCTTCAATTCCCCTAGCTCCATAGCCTATCTCCTGAACTCTGATGCCCAAGAAATTGCAGAGATCAATGGCTTAAGCAACACATCTATGCCCACATATTCACTGGTTATAGCTCCTGTAAATTGCTCATGCTCTGGTTCTTTTTACCAGCACAATGCCTCTTACATCCTCAATCAGGATGATATGTTTTTCACCATAGCCAATAATACTTATGAGGGCTTAATACACTGTTTTTCAATTGCAAAAAAAAACTTTGAAATTACGAAAACAGAGGGGGAGAGAGAGAGAGAGAGAGAGAGAGAGGGATTTGGGGAAACACATGAGGAGACAGGGAGGGGTTGGGGAACCACGGGAGGGAGAGAGGGGGGTTTGGGGAAACACAAGAGGAGAGAGAGGGGTTGGGGAACCCAAGGAGAGAGAGGGGTTTCGGGAAACAGAGGAGAGAGATTGAGAGACACGGGGAGAGAGAGAGAGAGAAGGGGTTTGAGGAGAGTGAAGGGGGGAGAGAGAGAGTGAAGGGGGGAGAGAGAGAGAGCGAGAGAGAGATTGTATGGGGTTTAGAAACGGATGTCCTTCTAAGATATGTTTGGGCTAAAGGAATAGGAATAATGTGAGTAAAATTAATCTAGGGTGTTAGAAGATATAAGACCTAGGATTTCTATGCTCCAAGATATTTTTGAAAGTTTGGGTGTATTGAGATATGAAAACCTAAAAATAAGGGGTACGGGTATATTTTCCCTTTTTTAAAATCCCCCTGAATATAAATATATTTTTCTTTAAATATATTTTATTTTTTCAATTTTTCACATTTTTTTCAATTTATTGAGGCTTTTCAACCATGTGCAGCACTAGGTCGAGTTTAGGACTCAGCTGAGTAACTCGCCTTTGCCAAGGGGCAATTTCCCTGCCTAAGCGAGTCTCAGCACACTAAGCAAAATAAAACCAAATTGAATTCAATATCCAAACAAGAAGAGAGAGTGCATTTCTAAATACCAAAACACGTCAAAATAAGGAAACCAAATCAACAATAAGGTAAACCAACAATAAAAGCACAACTACGACAAAGAAGGTAAGGTAGACTTGGAACTCATTCACTAAATGAATTGCTCATGCAAATTCAAGCAAATGCAGTCTTTGTTCAGGAATAATTTTGCACACATCTAACTGTAGATCTAACTTGCACCAAAACAGATGGCTGGCAATGCACCATATAGGCCCTCCCTCTTCAAAAAATCATTTTTTAAGGATCTTTTTCTCAAATCTTTCATGAGAACATAGGCTAGAGTGAAGAGGACGTGCATGCAAAAAAGACTGTAAAAAGATGTTTCTAACACGAAAATGGGGGGGTGGCAAACCTGTACAGTGTTAACCTATAAGCTTGTTAGCCTATAAGCTCCTGCAAGTATTATCAACACACGCAGCACAATACATACATAGACATCTTCGGTACAGAAAGTTAGGGAACTTATTAGAATTAGAATGCATATCAATTTTAGAAATAACACTTCAATTTTTCAAAAATCTAATTTTTTAGGTTTTTAGAATAAATTTAGTGGAAGAGATTGATACAAGAGAGAAAGAGAGAGAGAGAGAGATTTCAAATGGCCTCATTATATGAACCCTATCTTTAAATTAATATTTTCCTAAATTTATATTAAAGACCATAATGTTATAAAAATAAAAAATATAATTAGACCATTTATTCGTAGTTAAAAAATAGAATGCGATGAAATGTCCCACATCCAAAAAATAGACTATTGAACGGGATGTAATGTCCAACGGTCCAATGACGTGCCCATGCTCCATCCCAATTAGACTATTGAATAGGATGAAATGTTCCACATCCAAAAAATAGCATAAGTTTGATGTGAATAAAAGCCTATTCAGTACCACCCTCGAATGTGTGCTTCAAAAGCATGATGGAGCATGGGCACGTGGCACTAGGGGTGTTTGAAAATATGCTTTTGAAGGAGCATAGGCACGTGGCACTAGGGGTGTGTTTGAAAAAATGGAGCATGGTGGGGCACGTGGCACTAGGGGTGCTTGAAAAGAATGATGGAGCATGGGGCACGTGGCCCTAGGGGGCCATGGTTGACAAAGGCACACGTGGCCATGTGATTGCTGCCATTTTTAAGGAAAAGTACAAAAATACCCTCCACACTTTAAAAAAAAGTGTGATGAAGTCAATACTCGGTTTAATAACACCATAATCAACAGAGTCGGTGAGTTGTGACGTCATAATCAATAAATTCGATGAGACTCGATGAGTTGTGACGTCAAAATCAACAGACTCAGTAAATTGTAATATCATGTTACTGATTTACTGTACAGACAAGGCCAGATCCCATTTATGGCTGGATCCAGAACAGCTCAACCGATACCCAATCCGGATCGTCCGATCTCGAATCGGATCAGCATTTTTTTTAACACTGTATACATGTAATATACACATATTTGCATGTTATTTGTACATAAAATAGATACAATAAATTCTATATTTTTTATTTAGACTACAAAACTAACTAGACCAAATAGTTGGGTCGAGGTCAGCTCCTAGTCCAACTAGGACCCAAATAAGGCGAGTCCTGGTCAAGGTCAACCCGACCCAATTACACCCTTATGCCTGAGAAAGAGTGCCCACACACAAATACGTGCACCAATGGAGTGCGTTGGAGAAGAGATATATACATGTATACATAGGCATATAATGTGTAAGAAATGTGTACGCATACATAAAATACAAAGTCAAACATCATTTATTTAAAGTAGTCAAGACCAGTGTTCAAAAAAACTCCGATCCAATCCTGAACCGGACGATCTGGATCGAGTATCGGCTGAGCCGTTCCAGATCCAACCATAAAACAGGATCCGGCCGTGTGTATACAGTAAATCGATAACATGACGTCACAACTCACCGAGTCTATTGATTATGACATCACAACTCATCGAGTCTCACCGAATCTGTTGATTATGATGTCACAACTCACCAACTCTGTCGATTATGATATTATCAAACCAAGTATTGACTTCATCACACTTCTTTTTAAAGTGTAGAGGGCATGTTTATAATTTTCGTTAAAAATGAGAGCAATCACATGGCCACCTGTGCCTCAGTCAACCATGACCACCTAGTGCCACGTGCCCCATGCTCCATCATTCCTTTCAAGCACCCCTAATGCCACATGCCCCACCATGCTCCATCTTTTCAAAAACCCCTAGTGCCACGTGCCCATGCTCCTTCAAAAGCATCTTTTCAAACACCCCTAGTGCCACGTGCCCATGCTCCATCATGCTTTTAAAGAACACATTCGAGGGTGGTAATGAATAGGCTTTTATTCACATCAAACTTATGTTATTTTTTGGATGTGGGACATTTCATCCCATTCAACAGTCTAATTATATTTTTTACCTAGGAATTGGACATTTCATCCCATTCAATAGTCTAATTAAGATGGAGCATGGGCACGTCATTGGACCGTTGGACATTACATCCCATTCATAAGTCTATTTTTTGGATGTGGGACATTTCATCCCATTCTATTTTTTACCTACGAATAAATGGTCTAATTATATCTTTTATTTTTATAACATGAAGGTCTTTAACATAAATTTAGAAAATATTAATTTAAAGATAGGGTCCATACAATGAGGTCATTTGAAATCTCTCTCTCTCTCTCTCTCTCTCTCTCTCTCTCTCTCTCTCTCTCTACTATCAATCTCTTCTACTAAATTTATTCTAGAAACCTAAAAAATTAGATTTTTGAAAAATTCAAGTGTTATTTCGAAAATTGGTACGCATTCTAATAATTTCTACATTGATAACCAAATCTTGCATTTTATTTATTAATTTATTTGCATTATAAATTATGTAATGTATTATTTTTTCTTACAATTATCAATAATATATTTTAAATTAGATGATATTATAAGATACTTCATCCATGATAATTCTATGATTCTTCTTTTGTGTGATGTAAATTTAATGGTTAACATAAGTTCATACAGGAAAAGAACAACTCAATATTCGCATATTGATGAAAAAAATGAAAGTTAATAATGTAGTACCCCCATTTTTTATTGGATTCCTAAAAATCAACATTTATAATGATTTTTAATAATTTTTTTTTATTTTTTTAGTTGCCGAATCTGACCGACTCGGCCGATTCCCAATCCGAAATGCCAATTCACCGATCCGGATGGGTTTTTGTGGTGCCCGATCAGGGGCACCAATCCGTTTTTTAAACCACTAGTCAAGACACATCATATCATATTATTAATGCAATATACAATAGCAACAACTTCAAATGATTCTCCAGTAATGAAAATTATTCAAATTTTATGTTAGAAGTTAAAACACTTCATCTTCATAGAAAACAAAAAGCTCAAAATACTTGATTGAAGCAAAAGTCAAATGAAAGGAGATTTTCTCAACAGATAAATGGAAAAGGTACATCTCGTGTCATTATTGCAAATAAGCTACTGTGCCAAGTCCATGCCCTATAATGCACAGCACAATCAAACTTTTCGATGGCAGCTAAAACGCAGAAAAGGTGGCACCATATATATTTTCTAGAAGGTACACTGATGTAGATGATTTAAACACTGAAATGGAGCCCCTTTATAGAATTTTCTACCCAGCCCTATAAACAAAATTGCCACTGAGTTTCCCCTCTCTAGACTCCTCGGTTGGTGCAGTTCAGGAGATATGCATTGGCACTTGCAGTCACAGTAATAAACCACTCATATACTTTAAATTTAATATTTTTGTAAACAGATGTATGTGTTTCACTATTCTAGTTTTAAATTAATCAACCAAAACAAGGGATAATTGCAGCAAATGGCAGTTGGCCCACAAGACAGGGAAACCACCTAATGACAACCCAAACATTTCCTAAGCATGCACGATAACAAATGATTCCATGGAATTACAAAACAAAATAAAAGAGTATCAAAGTTTCAATTTTTTTACTTTTTTATGTAAATGGGTTTATTTGTCAGAACTCTGACTTGAAGTTCATCAACCAAAACGAAATGGGGGGAAAATCAAAGAATTCAGCAGTTGACCTGAAACATGACAAACCAACTGATCATAACCAGAAAGAGTTGCCCCTCCAAACCCTAAACAAACACATCATGCGGAAAACACCAAAATACACCAAAGGGAAGGTTAAGAGAGGGGAAGAAAAAAACTAAAATTCCCCCATTTCCTCAATTAAATTCCCTGCCAAGTTGGGCAAAATAAAAATTCCCATAAAGCTAGACAAAAATTCCCATAAGCGTTCTTCACATCAAAAGGAAAAAACTCAGAAGCCCCTTTGCTTAGTCCATCACAAACAACAAAGCCATCACCGAACAACAGGGAAGAAAACAAAAACCTACTTTTACAGAAAAGATACGAATTTCACAGTAGAAGCGCAACGGAAATTTAACAGAAAGGGTTACAGAGAAAAAGAAAAGTCAAAAGAAACCACAAAGAGAATAAAAGCCACTTAAGAGAAATTCATAATCAGGAAAGGAATGTGCTTTCACAGAAAGGGTACAGAGAGGAAGATAGCACAAAGGGAATACCCCAATAACAAAAATCAGGGAATTTTCCTGGTACGAAACAATGAATGTTTACAGAAATGGCAAGACCGAGAGAGAGAGAGAGAGAGTAGGTCAAAAACACCATACTGAAGAAGAGAGAGGGAGTTTGAGAAGCAATATAATTGCTACAGATTCCAATAGGGAGGATCAAAAAGAGGTATATCACCGAGAAAGAGAGTAGAGCGAGAGAGAGAGAAAGGCCATTCTAGAGAGAGAGAGAGAGAGAGAGAGAGATACCGCATATTTTGATGGGTGCCTCAAGCTCGAGGAGGTTGGGCTGTTGCATGAAAATGTCTTTGGAGACGACACAGAGCTGACGGATCTCGGACTCAGAGAGCTGGACCTGCTTTCCTGACCTTGTTCCTCTCACCTCAAGAAGCCTAGCAATGATATCATCGAGTACCACAGGATCCATTCGCCCACTCTCTCTCTTTCTCTCTCTAGACCTCACATGCCCGCACAGATCCCACTCTATCAGAGAAACCTATCAATCCACAGGGGTTGAGAGATGGAGATGGATGGGGAAAGATATCAGAAGAGAGAGAAAGTAGAGAGATGGAGATGGATGGGGAAAGATATCAGAAGAGAGAGAAAGTAGAGAGAGAGAGAAGGGTTCGCGTCCGTCGGCTGCCGATGGTCCCCTTTATTTTAATTTATTCACATTCGCCTTTTGCCCTCCCATGAGAACTTTTCAAACATTCTCAAAGAGGGTTGCAGATTTATAGAAAGAAGAATCTTTCTCCAATAAAAGAGAGGGGATGAAACGCGACGGTACAGAGAGAGAGAGAGAGAGAGAGAGAAAGGGAGAGGGTTTTGAGATATTGCCGAGAGAGAGAGTGAGGGGAGGAGATTGAGACGCGATTTAGAGAGAGAAAGATTGAGAGATGCTTCTTTCTCTCTCTATGAGGCGTGGGACGGCAGGATGTTCCTAGTACAAGGCTTATGGGCTTCGTGAGAAGGGCACAAGGGCTCGTACCCGGCTGGGCCGTTTTAAGGCGCTAGCGCAGGGCCCATGGCCGAGCAATGTACGCTCCCAACCCAGCCTGCGTGCTTTATATGATTGCTCGAGCCCGGCCCAAAAGATGTTCAGCCCGATGGCTTGTGGCTGGCTCATTCTTGATGAAAGCCCTAAGCTGCCAAGCGTGCTGAGCCGGGTTCAGTCCAAATTTCTATTCTAAGAATGGGCCGAGCTCGCACCCAAACATTTCAGGCTAAGCTAGGCCTTTGGGACATTTTAGTTTGGAACATTTTAGTTTGGATCATTGGATTTGGGCTGCCAGGATTACCGTTTGACGGCAATGATCCAAACTAAAATTCTAATATTGGAATCCCGATCATGTAATTAGCCAATCATAAGTGAGTTTGAACAATGAAACAAGCAACAAGCACGAGAAATACCACATAAAAATACACCCATTACATGAACAAAAAGATTTACATAGTTCACCTTAAAGGATCGTTTGAGCGCATAGATTATGGAGAATAGATTTTTAATATCTTAAATATTATTAAAATCCATTGTTTAGTTTGCTCAATGGCAACGATACGAAGATTCTATGAAAATTAAATCTTAAAAAATTACTTAACTTTTTCACGATTTCATTTCCACTCCAAAATATGTTCTTTTGACTTTCCAAGGCCCGTGGATTTTACTCGTAGGCCTCTCGACCTAAAACTTAGGGCATGTTTGGTAGTTATGAAAAAATTTTCATGTGAAAATCATATTATGCACGTTTGGTATGCGGCAAATACAAAGAACTATCTCACCCAGAAAAAAAAATACGAAGAACTATATCAAATATTAGGGAGAGAATGTATCTAAGAAAATTTTAGAAAGACAAACTATCTCGAAATTTGTAGAGAGAGAAACTATCCCAAATTTTAAGTTTTAGAGAAAAAGTATATTAAAATTTTAAAAAGAGAAAGTACCAAAAAGTTAGAGAGATAAACTATCTCAAATTTTTAGTTTTAGAGAGAGATAGAATCTTAAAACTTTAAACTGAAAAACTATATCAAATTTTAGAGAGAGAGTAGCTGAAATTGTTACAGAGAAAAACAATTTTAAAATTTTTGAAAAGAGAAACTTTATCAAATTTTAAATTTTAGAGAGAAGTATTTTAAAATTTTAGAGAGAGAACTATCAAATTTAAAAACAAACTACCTAAAAATTTTAGATAGAGAAATATCTCAAATTTTGAGCTTTAGAGAGAGATAATATATTAAAACTTTAAAGAGAAACCATATCAAATTTCACAAAGATACCATCTGAAATTTTTAGAGAGAGTAACTATCTCAAAAATTTTAGAGATAAATTATATCGAATTTTAAATTTTAGAGAGAGAAAGTATATTAAAATTTTAGAAAGAGAAACTATATTAAATTTAGAAGGAGAGAGACTGCGTGAAAATTTTTAGAGAAAGAAACTATCTCAAAATTTTTAGAAAGAGACTATCTCAATTTTTGAGTTCTAGAGAGAGAAAGTAAAAATTTTAAAGAGTAAAATTATATCAAATTTTGTTACCAAACAATGAATATGGAAATGATGGTAAGGAATAGGACCGAGAATTTTTTGGATAGTCCGAAACCACCCAGATACGGATCTGGATCCAAAGTTTTGGATCAATCCAGAATATGCGGATCTAGATTCGAATCTCAATTCCAATTTTGTATATTCTAAAATTTAAATATATTTTATAATAATTATATATATTATATATACGGTATGTTTGATGACCCCGATTATCTTGATATTTCAAGATTTTAGAAAATTCAGATTTCCTATAGTCTGGTAAGCTAGAAAATGCTTTTGATGGCACCAAACCAAAGCTAAAAATATTCAAATAAGACCCTTAGATCACGATCCTCCAAAAAAAAAAAAAAAAAAGCAAGTTCCACTTGAATTTTTTGCGATACTGATAAACACTAACTTGCGGGTTAGTGTTGTATTGTAATCTCTGCTTGGAATGATCTCTTGCCCTGCCTCAACTTGGGGCTTCTTTTATATCATGGGTTTCTAGGTTTTTATCCTTTAACTTGGCGTTTGAGTGTTTGATTACAGGTGCAATGCAATTTGCAAAATCATTTCTAATTTATGAGTTTCCTTTCACTTCGTGAGATTCTCTTGGTCGTGCCTCTTACGACAGAGTTTTGCAAGTTCTCATGATTTAGGGTAGGTGCCCTACGCTTATCGGTTGCATCTTCCTGTTTTACTTCAGGAGCTGATAACTTCTCTTTAAGCACATTGGCAGAGATTCAGAATTACCATAGACAGTCAAACACAGCTAAAAAACCACCAATTAATATAATATACAATCTTGATATGTGGAAAGCCAACGCGGCCTATATACAGATTTTTTTTAAATTTGAATAGTTAAATACTATTTCATCAAACATACCCATATAAATTAATAAATATACAAAGTATATATATATATATATATATATATATATATATTATTTTAAAAAACAAGTTGGATCCAGATTGGATTCACCTATACCCGAATTCGACCCGGATTACTATTTGGATTTAAAATTTGGATTCTGATCTGAATTTTGGATCCAAATATTGGATCTATACCCGAGCCAGATAAGATCTGAAATTTTGGGTTTCAGATCTGGATCAGGTAAATTCTCAGCCCTAGCAAGGAATCAATGCATTTTGTGTTGTATATCCAAACAAGAGATTTGAGGAATCCATGACAAGAATCCTTGATATTTGATATCTATAAACTTTTTGAATTTCTCAAAAAGAGCGAGAGATAAGCCTAAAAAGAGATGATTTGAAGCATTGTGAGAAAAAATATAAGGAATTATATACTGGGAGTATGACACTTGATAAACCTTAAATTATTAGAAAAAACCCATGATGAGATATTTTTTGATTTCAAATATCCAAAATTTCTAATTTCCCCATATCCAAAAGCAATAGGCAAAGAAATCTACTAAACAAAGAAGATTATAAAATTTATTAGTAAAAATTCAATGATCTTTTTCCACTCTCTCTCCTTTCCCAGTAAAGAGCAACATTGAGAAGAGGCCTTACATGTTTGGCGCTCTCTTTGTCATCCTCTCTTCTAAATGATAATTTTCTCTTTTGCTTTTTTTTTTTTTTTCAATAAGCACTTTCTCTTTCTTCATACCTCTATTGGTTTTCGGCTTTCTTTTTTTCCCGGCTTTCTTGGTTTCTTTCACTAAGATTATCTTTCCCTTTGGCTTCTTCGCTCTTTGTCGCTCTCACAACTACGACGGTGGAAGTTCTCTCTAGGAGTGCATTTAATAACTTTTTCTGCAGTTTCTTCGAAATTCTCCCTACTGCCAACTTTTTTTTAGAAGTAGATAAAAATTAGTAGCTTGAAAGTTAGGGACCCTATTTGATGAATTGTGATGCTAGTATTTGCACCTGTTTAGCATTGAAAAAACTAATATATATATATATATATAAAAGGAAAAGTTTATATGGAGCCGAGGCTCTAAACAATCAAATTTGAACCTACCTCAAAAAGTTCACTAGAAAAGGTCTTTTTTATGCCCAAATATCTTCAAATTGATCATCTTGACATCAAGATGCATGGACATGAGAAAAAAATAGATTTCAAGTTTTGGAAGTAGTGTATTTTGTAACGCATTTTTAGACCGTCAATTTTCAAGATTTTCAAGTTTTCATAGAGCTGTCGATCTATACTATTTTTTAAGCTTTGAACTTTATAAACAAATATAAAAATATATTTTAAAGCTATCACAAAGATTTCCAATAATAAAACAACATTTGTCGACACTATTTGAAGGTAGGCTCTATACAAACAGCACCCGTATATATATATATATATATATTACAATATAATATTATTTAATATGTAACATATTATATTATAAAATATTATATAAAATATGATAATATTATGTGTAATATAATAATTTATGTATATTATGTTGTAACGTATAATATAAACGATATAGTATTATATTTGTTGATGATTTGTAAGTCTCTCTAAAAGTGACAGCGCAAGAGTGCATATGGTCTGCCACTTTTCTCATTGAAATAGTGAAATGGGGAAAAAATAAGTTCTGATTTTTCTGTTCTCAAACGAGTGAAAACTACAATAGACTAGAAAGTATGAGACTTTCCCGTATTTTTTGAGTTATCAAACGCCCTGTAGAGGAAGCCCACCTTCCAATCAAGTGACCAAACCGAGCACACAAAAGTCACTACATGCAATCTTGAAGCCCCCATTTAATCCCGAAAGTAACCTGTAATATCCTACTTTTAATAATGAATTCCATAAGCAAATTTCATTAAAACGTGGGTCAACAATTCAAACACACTCTGTCTAAAGGGTGAATTTGTTCAACCCCAAATAAATTTATTCCCTCCCCAGTAACTTGGAAATGAATGTACTCCACCCCAAGTCAAAAGTTCACTTCCTTGAGATCTGGAGGGTTAATCATAATAATTGGAGTATCCAAATGGTACTTTAAAAATTTTTTATGGTTGAAACTTGCATCTTTTGGAAACGGATGGAGCCTTAAGATTAATTCACCTCATTGCACATGTAAAAGGGGAAGGGGAAGGGGAAGGGGAAGGGGAAGGGGAAGGGGGGGAGTATCTCAATAATTGGGGAAGTTTTATTTTTGGAAATGTGGGGCTTTTTTGAGTCATTGAGCACTTTTCACTTCACTCTTCACAAGCAAAGTGGTTATAGTCTCACAAGTTTTGTTTTTTTAACTAAAAGGAGGAGCTTCTAATAGGGCTAGGGCCACCAACCTCAAAAGGATAAGTTTTGCTGAGATGATTAAGGATTACATCATTTTCCAAGGTTTTCTATAATTTGGCAATTAACCCTAGACCATGAAGCCAAACCCCAAATGTGGAGAAGTTTGGACTGGTACAATGTCTTAATACTTGCCATTCACATAGCTAGAAGAAGAATTGTGCCACAAGTAACTAAACCAACTCTTTAAAATCTACTTGCATCGCACAGTGACAATTATAATGATATTATTGGTGGGGTTATTGGGCTATTATCGCATTTATTTTCTATTCTGGATTTTATTAGATAATTATTGGGACTTTTAATGTATTAAATTTGTTAAAAGTTATCAATGACAAAGTTAAAAGTAATTTTTAAGGTAAATGAACAATTTAAATATTTAAAAAAAACTGATTATTTACTTGCAATTGAAACATTTTATTAAGTTTTTAGAGCTATTTTTAGGTAAATGAAATGTTCCATTCCAAATTTAAATTGCTAACTTTGCTTTTATACAAGTTATTACTAGGAAAGGTTTCTATCGTGATAATGGCACATCCTTAATTGTTGCGATAAATTCATTTTTATTGGTGAAGTATTACTGGCAATAGAATTTGTGATGTTAAATTAAGTTAATGTGAATTTATTGGGGATAATTGTCACTATGCTTGTGTTGGCCAAAAAACAATGGATCTTGTTGGTTTTTAGAAGTAAATAGAGCTAAAATAACATACAAGTTGGGTTTTGAACTCAACCAGAAATATTAATAAACATATGGCATGCCACTCTCATTAATAAACATATGGCATGCAACTCTTATTAAAACAGTAAACAAAGCTTGTTGTAAATTTCTTTAGGACTCAAAGGAGATGCATAAAGATCATTAGCTTTATTATCTACAAAAGAATCAAATCCAAAATCAATTGCAACAACAAATCTTTAGAACTCATACTTTGAAACATACATCACCAAAAGGAGTCTATGTCACCTGAAAAGGTGAATAACCATCATACAATGAATCATGTCATGATCCCATAAGAACCCTCAAATTGTCCAAACTAGCCATTGTAAAGTGGAAAGCGGTGTCTTTAAGACATGCCAACTAGAGGTCATGCTCAATGAGTCATACCAAATACAATTGTCTAGTTTAGCCATCACAATGCGGATCACAAAGTCAAAAGGCTGCTAGTCGAAGGTCATGTTCAGTTGTCTAGATATCCAACCTAGTCATCACAGTGTGGAACACGAAGTCAAAATACTAATAGCCAGGCCAAGTATAACTATCCAGTCTAGTCTCGCAATGTGGATAACAGAGTAAAAAAGACTGCTAGCTGGCAGTAGTTCGTGATACTTACCCCTTCGAGGATTTTGCCACATATATGAACTATTAAATATCTAAAGACATAACCTTACCACCCTTAAAGGGCGCTTACAGATGTCACACATGCCTCATTGCCACAATGGTGGATATGCCACATAGGCAAATGGTAATCACATAATATTCCACATGGTCAATAGCTGCGCCACTAAGGCTCATCACAGGTGTATCACAAGAAACCTGTGGATCTCAATCCCATAGGCCTTACACACATTTCATGTGTATTCATGTTGACACCTTTAATCAAAAGGTCAGCTATCATGAAATATGTGTGGAGATATATTACTTTCATGTCATTTCGTTCCACATACTCTCTCACATAATGATACTTTCTATCAATATGTTTTACTATATTGTGGTATGTAAGATATTTATAACTAGCTATGGCAGCTTGTCTATCACAATAAATAGCAATTTGAGTACTCTCAAACTTTGGCTAATGGTATCTCATTGAGCAATTTTCTTAAATATATTGTTTCATTGGCCGCCTCATATAAGGCTACATATACATTTATAAATAGCTATGGCATCTTGGATGTCACAATACATAACAGTTAGAGTACTCTTAAACTTGGCCAATGGTATCTCACTGAGCAATTTTCTTAAACATATGCTTCATTGGCTGCCTCATAGAAGGCTACATACTTTGCCTCCATTGTTGAATGTGACATACTCTTTTTGTATATGGCTGCCCCATGGTATACATACTCCTATATAAGTGAAAAGCCATCCAAATGCAGATTTAAATTCATCCTCTCTACCAGCCTAGTTAGCATCTCTATAGCCTTACAGTTCTAATTTACCTTCTTCATAACGTAGGCTATAACTGGTGGTCTTTTTAATGTAGCTAAATGTTCTCTTTATGCTTCTAAAGTTCCATGCCCAAGTTACTCATGTAACGGCTAACAACCCCACTGCATATGATATGTCAGGGCATGTGCAATTCATCATATAGTTTAATGATCCTACTGCTTGTGCATAAGGGATCTATTACGTAATTTCCTTTTCCTTATCAATCTTAGAACACGTGTCCTTAAACAGTTTACACCCTTTCTCATATGGGGTTCCCACTGGTTTAGATTCATCAATTCTAGACCTTTTAGTATCCTTACAATATATAATTTTTAGCTTAAGTAGAGTCATCTTCTGTTCTTATATATTGTAATGCGAATGCCAAGAACGTGTTCTAGTTGTCCTAAGTCTTTTATATCAAATTGTAAAGATATCCACTCATTGATATCTTTAATAACCTTAGACACTACATGTAATGATAATGTCATCTACATATACCACTAAAATAAGATGACTACCCCCAACTACTTTGGTATACACCCAATAGTCAGCACTAGTATTAACAAAGCAATAGCTCTTTAGTGCCTCATTGAACTTTAATACCACTGTCTTGATGACTGTTTAAGTCCATAAAATGATTTCTTTAACTTTCACACTTTGCGTTCATGTCCTTTAGACTCGAATCCGTTGGGTTGTCTCATAAAAATCTCTTCTTCTAATTCACTATTGAAGGATGATATCTTTACATCCATTTGATTTATATCAAAGTTACAATAATTTTTTATTGCGAGTACAATCCTAATGGATAGCTTTCTAGTAACATTGGAGAAAGTTTCTTTATAATCTATCCGTTCTACTTGGGTAAAATCCCTAGCAACTAGTCTAGCTTTATACTTATCAATTGATCCATCAGGGTTCAATTTTTGTATAGACCCATTTACATGTAATGACTTTACATCCTTCTTATAGGTCTACTAAGTTCCATGTCTTATTCTTCATCAATGAGTTATTTTATCTTGCATTTCCTCCATCCAATTGGATGCCTCAGATGAACTTATAGCATCTTTCAAGCTTATGGACTCATCATCAAGTTCTGCGTTATATCCATAGTAGTCATCCAACTATTTCCTTTTGAATACTACTAAAAAAAGAATAAAATATTTCTTTTAACCACAAGCTACCTCCCTCTCTACCTCTCTAATTTATGTTAATCTCTCTCTCCCTCTTCTTTATCATGTAAAGGCGATTATAGGCTCCCTTATGTCATTCAAAACCAAACCCTACTTATCCTTATCCAACTAAAATCAACTAAGTCTAACTTATCCTAAAAGAAACCTCACGTCATACCCAATTTCTAAAAGAAAAATAAACCATTTAAAAATAATTTATTTAATTTTTTAGTTTTTTGTTTGCATTATTCTCCCAAGGTCGAGAGAACCTCGACTTCAACTTTAAAAAATCTAACTTGATTCATAGAGCATCCCGTCAATCACCATGCAGAATATTTTTGAAACTTCATTTTCTTCTTGAACTTCATCCTCTTCCTTGGTCAAGTGCAACTCCATCTTCTTTTTTTGGGACAATCAAATAATTTGTGATGTAATCCCACCATGCGTCTCAATAGTTTTCTTCAATAAATCAATAAATCAATTCATCAAATTCTTTTTGCTCATCTTGAAGTAGAACATGGGGATCTCAAGCTCAGTCGTGATTTCCTTTTCAAGAACCTCATAAAACTCGAAAAGATCGAGTTGAATACCAATATCTTGTTGATGCTTATCGAATCGTAGTTCTTGCATCACAATGTGATTGTCACATTTAATATCGACACCACTAGCCAGTCGTTGTCCTCGATTCATCTCTACGCCGAAATCTGATGTCAAATCTTTATGGTTGCGAGCAACCTCTTCTCGAATAATAGTATTCTCCAATTGTTGCAATCGCTGATTTATTTCACGAATGTTACTTCGAACATCTTCTATGACTTTGGTTAGATTTTCTAAAATTTGTCCCATACGATTATCCATATCAGGATTAGGTTTTGATGGCATTGCGATGACAAGATCTTCTTTCCTCTAATACCAACTGATATATGAAGAAAAATAATAAATTAACAAATAAAATAAAATTAAAGAGTTGAGAGATTATACCATCTCTCTAGGTCTGCAAAGGAGTCCACCCCAAGATCTTTTAAGGATATCAAACTCTTTATTTATTCTCCAAAACTTCTCCCTACAAAGAGGGGACCTCTTCCCTTTTAAAAAAAAAAAGAATGATAAATTAAAATGAAAGAAAAATAAAAAAACTAAACTCTATCTCTCCCTTATCTCTTAAAAATAAGACAAGAACATTTCTAAAGAAAACTAAAGAGACAAGAATAACTCTAAAGAAAACTAAAAATCTAAATATCATCTTTTCTCAGTCCTAGAAAAATATAAAAAAAGAAATTAAAAAATCCCTTTTTTATTTGCGTCAAAGGCTTATAATCCAATATTCCAAACAAATGTAATTGACCTACAAAGATGATCAAGTCATCCCTAAGCT
The DNA here is from genome assembly GCF_054954075.1 of Amborella trichopoda. Taxonomy (NCBI): domain Eukaryota; kingdom Viridiplantae; phylum Streptophyta; class Magnoliopsida; order Amborellales; family Amborellaceae; genus Amborella; species Amborella trichopoda. The sequence goes on from NC_142342.1 coordinate 37,059,190, forward strand.
CAACCGAGATGTGAAGGTTATGGAGTCCCAAGACCACAGTAATATGGAATGCCTTTGTCTTGAGAGTTGAGACTATGACTTAAGAAGAAACAAAGGAGCCAAGCCTAGGGAATTCAATTGAACCATCCCCTGAGGTATACCCAAAATACCCTCAATGATAGATGAAAGGAATTGAACCTTTGAAAATTTTAAGATGCCCATTGGGACTTACCTCACTAGACTTCCTTATAGACTCTCCTATTTAGGATGAGGAGCCAAGCCCAGAGGACCCAATTTAATTACCCTATAAGGCGAAACAGATAACTAATGATGAAAGAGGAGAAGACCGTAAATCTCATTATGATGAAAGAGGGGAAAACCGTAAATCTCATTATCATTAGAGGTTCAATACCTCTTACAAGAATTGGTGGGAGAAATCGTACCCCTAGAAGTTCTAAAGGGACCACCAGAGCTGCTCTTGCAAAAATTTATAGATGATCCACTATCTAAGATGCAGAGCCAAATATTGAAGACCAATCTCTAGGAATCGACAAGGGGTGGGGCATGATACCATTAACTGGGCACCCATATTCCATATAATCTACCTACTAGCCCTTATTAGTATAGAAGATCCAACAAGAGCAATCTCATCCATTAGCTCGATAAGGATCGTCCATCTGATGAAAATGCTATAGATGTTGTCCCATCTAACATACCATTAAGGGTAGCAGAAAACGCATAAGCGTAGTAAATCCAAACTATTTGATATGGGCACCTTCATTTGATAATGATATCTGATGACCCCAACATACCACACCACCTTTAACTCTTAAAACCAACATGAAGTTCTAGATGGAAAGGATTACTGAAAAGGAGTCGGTGATTGCTTACTTCTCCATCTCAAATAGCCAAGTGGGGCATCCATGCTCTTCTTAGGCACCCTGCTCTGCGATATTGGTGGCCTAAGGGGTCATATTAAAAAAACGAAGAAAAAAAAACAATCCATTCAAGGGAAATAAACTAAATAGGTTAGCTAACTAAGCAAGAGATTGAAGGGCTAGAAATCTTATAAGGACTATGGGTATGAAGATCAAGGTTCGACTGAAGCAATTCAAGGAGAAAAACTCAATAGTAATCTAGCAACCATTGTCAAGGAAGCAAGCTGTAGATACCAACCAGGGGTATGAAAAATCTGAGGATAACCAAGATTAGAACCTCCATGCAACTTTGAGCATAGAAGGATGATCGAGTTCCCATCTATTTCTAAGATTAAGTGCCACAATAAGAAAAAAACATTACTGACTCTTATTCTTGTCCTCCTTTTTTATTCTTCAGAAGAAAAGGAAAAAAACGAGGAAAAAAAAATATCAAAAGAGAAAAAATAAAAGAAAAAAAAAAGGAAAAAAATGAGAACATAAAAAAATTCGCTAGACTGAAAATTTGAAAAGAACTCCGAGTATTGGAAAAAAAAAGGCCATCAGGTTGAACACCTAAAAGGGACCCTGAAGTAATAAGAGAAGAATTTCTCGCTCTTTTTGTCTCTTCTTGAAAGTCCCTTCTCTTCTGAATACCTTCTTCTCATCTCCCTTCATAAGTTAGAATGACACTAAGAACAATTAAGAACAACATATTGATGTTATTAGTGTTGCTGCTATCCAATTTAAGAAGAACAAACAACTGTATATTAACTAAATGAACAATTGAAGTAGGAAGAAAGAACTGGATATATCAGATGAAGAGGCAACTAAATGAAAGCCAAAATCAGAGCCATGGAAAGGCACCCAAGGTGACATCCATGAAAAAGCTCTAATGGGAGATCTGACCTACAAAACCTGAAGATAGATAATGCACTTTAGATTGAGTGGTAGATGAAATGCCCTTTAGATGAGTGGTAGATGGAAGAGAATGATTCGTAGATAAGGAAAGCTTGTTGTAGATGGACGAGAATGCAACCAATGTGTCAATAGAAATACGAATGAGCTTATTGTATCTTCTTCAAGCTCAAATCTTCTTGCTATCTTTATCATCCTTATAAGGTCAAATCTGTTCTTGCTACAACCTTCTGTTATGATTACCAAGAACTGTAATCGTTCTTTCACTTAAAATAAATGTAAATGTTATCCTTCCTTTACTTAAACTATAAATGTAAATATTATCAGTTTTATCCTTCTTTTACTTGGTTGAAATATTTGCCAATAGCTTGGAATTGGTAGTCTTTATTGGGCCATGTATTGGAATGATTGGGCCTCTTGTACTTGGCTGAAATATTTGCACAATGGCTTAGAACTGGTAGTCTTCATTGGGCTATGTATTGGAATGGTTGGGCTTGGTATTAAATATGTACAAGCCAGCTATTTATTGGGCTACGTGTTGGAATGATTGGGCTTGGTTCCATTCTTGTGCAGTCCTACCCAAAATTACCTGGAGTGGGAAACAAGAATGGGAACAACTCCGGTTTTGGGAGTGAGAGCATCGGATTGACGGCTGCCAAAAGCTCCGGACCTCGAGGAGCGAGTTCTGGTGAGGGTAGAAGTTACGGATCGAGATCTTGTTTGAATAGGGAGTGAGTTCCCGATATATTGGGATCAAGATCCTTCTCTAACGGGAATGTGTTCCATGTAAAATGGGATAGTGTTCCTATATTTATTAGGATCGCACTCCCATCGACAATAGGAATGAGATCGCATTTAAGGTTGAGTCGCACGCCCAAAGACCGCGTTCCTATTTGGAAAGGATCGAGCTCCATTCAAGGGGCCTTCTAAAAAAGGTTGGAATCTCTCTTGTTACCCTCCTCAAGAAACAAATATATATTTTGAAATGATAAGATTAAACGCTAGATATGCATTAAAAACCTTGTGTGAAATGGAAATAGAAATGATGGATATCGTTAAAAATACTTTAAGTATTCATGTTCCCTGTGAACCCGTATGACCATATTATGTAAAAATGAAATAAACCAAATGTTTTCTATAATTTTATTTTATTCGTCTTAATCTCTGATGAACAATAAATCCAGTTTATATATTTAATTATAAAAGAGTAATTTAGGTTTATCTTTCATAGCACTAAACAACAATTTACTCCATTAGTAGCACAAACTTTTTGTGTTGTTTTAACACAGATTCTAAAACATACACGTGAGTGTGGGCATCCAATATTTTAATAATTAAAATTTGATCATTACATGTGCATTAATACACACCTTAAAAATAAAAATAAAGGAGATAAAATTTATCATTACATGCATTAAATGAAAAATTGGTCTATTTATTTTTTTAACTCGCACGACCATATTATGTAAAAGCTAAATAAGCCAAATGTTTTCAATAATATTATTCTTTTCGTTTTAATCTCTAATGAACAATAAATCTATTTTAATATTTCATTATAGAAGAGTAACTCAGGTTTCTCCTTGATGGCATTAAACAACAATTTACTCCATCAATAGCAGAAACTTTGTGTTGTGCTAACACTTATTCTAAAACACCTATGTGAGTGAGGGCATCCAATATTTTAATGATTAAAAATTTAATCATTACATGCGCATTTAATGCACATCTTTAAAATTAAAAGGAAAAACATTTTAATAATAAAAAGGTATCGTTACATGCATTAAATGCAAAATTGATCGGTCCATTTTTTAAGAAACATATATTTCTATGAACCCACACAACCATATTATGTAAAAACTAAATAAACAAAATGTTTTCAATAATTGTATTCTTTTTGTCATAATATCTGATGAACAATAAATTTATTTTTATATTTTATTATAGAAAAGTAACACAGGTTTCTCCTTGATGGCAATAAATAACAATTTATTGCATCGATAGTACAAACTTTTTGTGTTGGGTTAACATGTATTCTAACACACACTTGAGTGAGGGGGGCATGAGATCTACAATTTAAAGGAACGCATTCCGTGTGGGATCGCGATCCGTGCGATTGTGGGAACTAGCTTTGTTATGAATGGGATCTAGAATCCTACAAATAGGAGCGAACTCCTAAAAAATTGGAATGAGTTCTAGTTGAGATCTCGGCCACGGAGCGTCGGAGCTAGGTTCTGGAGCGGGAGCGCCACCGTAGTTGGGCGCTCCTGGTAACTATGGTCATACCTCCTACTGCTATTAAATATTTTCAAGCTAGCTATTGAATATGTACAAGCCAGATTATCTAGCTTGAAAGTATGGAGCCAACCAATTACTATGTGCTTCTTGTTCATTCAAATGAAAGTTCAAGAATTATTTTATTTGCCTGTCTTATCTGTCTTTATGTGTGTTGGATATTCAAATACCCGAACCCCAATTTAATCGATCACCGTATATCACACACTTAATATCAAATATGTTAAACCGATAATTTAATAATAAGCTCAAGGATTATGCAATAATTTAAGAAAAATAAATTAGAGATGAAAACATAATCATGAGAAAAAAATAGAAATAACAAAAATTTAACGTGGTTCACCCCAGTTGACTACCTCCATGGCAAGCCAGTAAGTAATTCTACTATTAAAATTTTTTTTTACAAGGGGATACAATGTTATCTCAATGGAAAAAATTTGTGAAAACCATTACAAAAAATACCTTTTTGTGATCACCCAAAAATCACGATTTACCCCATTTCACTTCGGATGATTCAAAGACATGAGCAATACAAGCTCATACACTTTCTCAACTACATGAGCAATACAAGCTCATACACTTTCTCAACTACATGAGCAATACAAGCTTATACACTTTCTCTACTAAAAATTGACAAGAAATAAATTTTTACCTCTTTCCCTTTCTCAACATTACCCAAAGATGCCCTAGCTCCTTTCTAGAGAGAGAGAGTTCAAACTAAAGAAGGAAAAATTGTGTATTCAAATATGTGGTTGGGTGGATGAGTGGGGTAGACTGGCCGTATAGATCATTAGATGTACGAATTATAAAATGTTATGAAAAGATCCAATTTGCTTTCCTTGCTCATGGAAACCTCATGTTTCCTCTAACCCATTGTCTTTCTTAAGAGTTCCAAGAAGGGACTTCCGTCGATTTTGTCTCAGGCGGAATAATTATTTTGGAAAGCTTCATATTGATTGCTACTATGGAAACCTACATAACAAGTAAAGAAATAGATTTCCATTTAGGAAATATCAAGGGAATATTAGGGAGCAGGAATGTTACCCAAGTTTTCGGCTACCAAGCTAATTCATATTTTATGCTGATGCTTATCACTCTCAAGAGATTTCTGTTTGAGTGCTTTCAGCAGGAATTCCAAGTTACTCATTGAGGCTTTGCCATTAGTTACTGCTTTAACCTTTTTCATGTCTCATTCCAAGTTTTGAGTTTCCTAACTACTTTCTTCAATAATACAAAATATAGAATCCTTTTATTTTGGCAAATGGGTTCTGGTGGGCTTCCAGATAGATACAGCTCTAAGCAGTTTAATGGCTAAACAGAATAAGTTTTTTACATTGCTTGATACTAAAATGCTACCCTTTTGGTTTCCAAATAGATTTGTAATGCTCTTAAGCCTCATCTAGATATCCTCATAATAACACTCTTTGTATAACTATAACATTCTATTATGTTGTTGGGCTCGCCTAGTTAGAGCTCTCTTGCATGAATGCTGTTAAGATAGACGATATTAAAAAGCTTCAAATCTTTTCATTGAGAGATAATGGTATTTAAATACAAATTGTAACAATATGGTGAACGACTAATCCCTCAGTTGTAAGGATTTTCCTAATAATATGGATATGAGTAATTATCCACATGGTTTACAGTAGATATACACGGTTTGGAGGTTGAGTCTTTATCGGCTAATGTGGTAGGCCTTATCGTAATACTCCCCCTCAAGCTGAAGGGTGAGTATAAAGAACACCCAGCTTGGTTAATAGAAAATAAAATTGAGCATTGCCGAGTGCCTTAGTCAAAATATCTGCAAGTTGAAGTTTGGTGGAGATATGAGAAGTACGGATTAGACCATTTTGGATCTTTTCTTTGATGAGATGGAAATCGATCTCAATGTGTTTTATTCTCTCGTGAAAAACTAAATTCGCAATGATGTGAAGAGCTACCTGATTCTCACAGTGGAGATGCATTGGCTGAGGATGATGGATGCCCAAATCGGAAAATAAGTTTTTGATCCATGTTAACTCATAGGCAGTGGTTGCCATGGAGTGGTATTCAACCTCTGCAGATGAACGCAAGATAGTAGATTGTTTCTTCGTTCGCCACAATACTGGGCTGGTCCCAAGATAAGTAATGTAACCTGTCGTGGAGTGTCCCGTAGTTGTGCAGCTAACCCAATCATAATCACAATAGTCCGATATTTGTAATGAGTTGTTTGAGGACAAAAATGAGTCCTTGGCTAGGTGTCCCTTTAAGGTAGCGTAGAATTCTTTGTGCAGCTGCAAGGTGAAGCTCTCAGGGTTGGTGCATATATTGGCTAAGAGTGTGAACCACAAATTAATGTCAGGACGAGTGATAGTGAGGTAGATGAGCCACCCAACGAGTCTTTTGTAGGACTTGGGGTTAGAACGTAACTTGTCGTTCTCAGATGAGAGTTTTAAATGCTGCTCCATAGGAAAAAATATAGGTTTAGAACCTAAGAAACCTGTTTCTTTTAGGATATCAATGGTGTATTTTTACTAGGTAAGTAGAATTCCCTGAGGTGACATTGCTACTTTGATCCCGAGGAAATACTTGAATTTGCCAAGGTCTTTGAGGTGGAACCTTTGTTTGAGAAAATCTTTGAGCTTTATAATGTGAGCCTCGTTATTTCTTGTGATGATGATATCATCAACGTACACTAGAACAACATTAATAAACATTGCAGATTTGAAAACGAATAAGGAGTAATCTGCAGATGATTGTTTGAAACCAGTACAAATGAGTGCATGTGAGAATTTTTGAAACCAACACCGTGAGGCTTGTTTCAGCCTATAGAGAGATTTTCGAAGTTGACAGACTTTGTTCTCCCCCTCTCGAGCAAACCCTGGTGGTATTGATATAAACTTCTTCATCAAAATCACCATGTGAAAAAGCATTGTTGACATCAAACTAGTAGAGATTCCAATTTTTAGAGGTTGCAATCGCAAGTAGTCCCCTGACTGTAACGAGCTTGGCGACTGGTGGTAGTCCAATTTGTTGATTGGGTTGTCATCATGATTATCAGAGTGCTGATCGTTGGTGGAGGACATGTTGCTGGTAAATGAAATTTTTCTAAAGAGAGAAAAGTTTGACTGGACCTTTTTCAATTTTTTTCTTAATGCAAGGGCCTACTGATGCAAAGGCGAAGATCTTTGCTTGACGTCAACACCTTTTAAAGGAAGAGGTCTTCTGATGCAAAGCACCTTGAAGAAGCTTTTGCAAGATTTGCTTGCAAAAAAAATTTCGACGGAGATTTGCTCGCAAAAAGTAGGCACCAGCTATTAATTTGCTCGCACAGAGATTTTCTTGCAAATTTTTGATGGAGATTTTGACTACAAAAGTTTTGGCACGCACTAGCTTTGAACTGCTTGCAAAAAGATTTATTTGTAAGAAATTTTGAAGCACGCACTAGCTTTTCTAGAGAGAGAAACACAAAGCTTGCAAAGAGATTTGCTTGCAAAAAATTTTGAAGCACACACCAGCTTTTCTAGAAAGAGAAACACAAATCAATGCTCTGATACCATGTAAAGATAGACGATATTGGAAAGCTTAAAATCTTTTCATTTAGAGATAGTGGTGTTTAAATACAACAATATGGGTGAACGACGAATCCCTTGATTGTAGGGATTTTCCTAACAATATGGATTTGGGTGATTATCCACATGGTTTACAGTAGATATACATGGGTAAGAGGTTGAGTCTTCATTAGCTGATGTAGTAGGCCATATCGTAATAAATACGGACGCATGCAGCGGAACTAGGAAACATGAGAAATAAAAATATAGGCCATAATCAATATGTGTGTTTGAGTGGAAAAACAAGTAATAAAACAAGTAAATCTTGCTAACACCGGATTTGCATGGTTCACCTTTTCAGGCTATATCCATGGTAGAAAGGATATCAAATCCGTTATAAACTTCACATGTTACAATGGTCATCTAAAAAACCAACCTTTCTTGGGCTCTTTGATTTTTTCAGAGACTTTTTCTCTCTAGGTTTTCTTCTCTGAGGTTCATCTCTCTCTCTCTGAGGCTTCTTTTCTTTTACAGAGGTTTTCTCTCTCGAAAAGAAAAGGTTCTCTCTTTCTCTCTCTCTTCTTATTCTTCTTCTAGGTAAGAGAACGATCCTTGTATTTTTCCCAATACAACCAAGAAGAGTCAACCCTCTCTCTCTCTCTCTCTTCTTTTCTTCAGAAGGAGGCTTCCTATATCTTTGATACATCAAGAAGAGTCCGCCCGAAAATGACCCAGAGAGATGGCTTTTGCTAAACCAACCAAAAACAATAAGCCTCTCACGTGATTCCCTTTTTGTATATAGTCAAAAGGATAACTATCAAATTTAGAAGTATATTCATAACCTCCTAAAAGGAGGTCTATCTCTATTTCCTTTTATGGAAAGAGATAAGAGAATATTCGTCATACCAAAACTTACGTGAAATCCTTATTTTGTGGTATGGTGACTAGATCAACAAGTCACCCTCTTTCACTTTTCCAAACTGTCGCTTCAACAATAGGAAAATTCCATTGGTGTCTCTCCCTCATGGGATGGGATGCCCAACAATCTCTCCCTCCAATTCTAAGAGGGAGACTCCCTTAGCAGATCAATCAGGTGCTCAAATGATACTCATGCCAGCCATGTTTCTATATAACTCTTGTTTATCTTTAGCCAAGGTTTTCATCATCATATCCGACATTTTTCAGTCGGTATGGATTTCCCCTAGTTGCAATAGTTTCTCACCCTTTTGCAACTTGGACTGTCATACAACAACTCCTCCTACAAAAGTAATTAAGTATTTTGAAGTTGACTTCTTGGAGTCTAGTTCTCTAGCAATGCCTTCATATGTGTACCAATGTAACACATGTTTTTTTACCCCAAAGCACAAAACTTTAGATGCTCGTCTGAGACACTTGAATATCAAATTGATTGTTGTCTAATGTTTCTTGTCAATATTAACGATACATTAATCTGCTCACGGTGTTACTGTCAGTCCATAGAGTCACTGGCGGTTAAGTGATTCATTGTTGGTCAAAGTGGTGACTGACAGTCTATTGGTCAATACCTTATTTGCATAGTGGAAATTCACTGTGATTAAAATAATGACTAATGGTCTATCAGTCAAGACTTTCCTTATACAGTGGGCACTCACCTATAATATTTAATTGAGCTCACCACGCCGCTGCTACATGTGCTTCCTACGGCCAACCCATAAGGAACTTTTGTGCTTCTTCCTCTTGGTTGAAGGGATCTCCTGACACTCAACTCGTGCCTTCTTGCCTTTCGGCAACTTTACCAGGTCATAGGTGTGATTCTTATGTTAGGATATGTCTTATCTTACATAGCTTTAACTCACACTCCTTTGTTGTTTGTCGGCCTGACTTCCTGGTAGATTTTCACCCCTTGCAGGGTAGCTGATAGACGGTTTATATCACCTAGAGGACCTCCTTAGTTCAATTGTAGGTGGCACTTCTTGAATAGGCTCCCCTTGCTGCTCATCACCTAGAACTAAGATGTCAACTATTTGGACCCAATCTCTTGTTTCACTTCTTCCCCATCTTCATTTACCACGGTGGAGAAACTATGATCGGTTCTGAACTATTGAAGATTCATGGCCTTACTGTCGTCTTCACGTCTTCAATAGTAAGGTTTTCCTAAGAGACCACATGCATACCCCTGATCACCTTCTTATACTCAGTATCCCATAGCCCGCAACTTAACTTTTCATTTGAGTACCCTTACAAGACGCATAAGAGTGATTTCTTATTCAACTTGGATATTTATTCCTTGGCACATGCATCAATGCCTCGAACACTATCAAGTGTGAATAAGAGATATCCTTTCCGGTTTAACCTCTCTCTAGGATATCATCATCCAGAGGAAATAACGAGCTAGGTAACATGTTGTGAGGACTGCTTCACCCCAATACAACTTGGTGGTGGATAGCATGCTCCTAACTCTAAGACACTTTAGCAGCTCATATGTCTCACTTTTCACATTCTATGCAAATCCTAAAAGATCTCAAATTTCTAATCCTTCAATTTCACCCATACCATTCATGAAGCATCATTGATGAAAGTGACGAGGCATGATGCGCTACCAGATGAATCCGATGCTCTGGTATCCACAACTCAATTCGAGTTGCATGTTGCAACATTAATTCACCCTTCACCATAGTTTCTAACCACAATGATATCTGTAGTTACTGTAGTGGTTTGCCTACCATCATTCTTGGCATTGTCCTCATACCGCTCATTCTTGAGCTTTCGACAATCTTTCTTGATGTGCCCTTCCTTGCCACAATGATAACATTTAATCCCCTTTCTTATCTTTGATCGGCTTTGGTCCCCATTATTGGACCTTCCTCGATTTGTGACAAGGGCTAGAGAGTTCATTGACACATGGTGAAACACATTTCTTGCAACCATTGTAGGATAGTTTCGAGAGCCTTTCGGTCCAGTCTCTTCCACTCATCATTTGTCATACTTTCATGCTTGTGTGCCCTTCAATGGGTGTGTACAAGTCGTTGCAGTTTAGTAGATCTTCCATCTTAGGCTGCTAGATGATCCAGTTATTTCCATTAAATGATATCATTCTGCACTCGGTACTGGAATCCATATATCCACACACACTGTCTATCCCCCATGTGTTATGATTAGCTATCGCCCGTGCGTTACTGTTAGCTATCGCCCATGGGTTACAATCAACTATCATCCATAAGTTACTGTCAACTATTGCTCGTAAGTTACAGTCAACTATCGCTCGAGAATTGCAGCCAACTATAGCTCGTGAGTTGCAGTCAACTATCACTCATAAGTTGCAATCAACTATCACTCATAATTGCAATCAACTATCGCTCGTAAGTTGCAATCAACTATCGCTCGTAAGTTGCAGTTAACTATTGCTCGTAAGTTGCAGTCAACTATCACCTGTAAGTTGTAGTTAACTATCACATGTAAGTTGCAGCTAACTATTACCCATAAGTTGTAGTTAACTATCGTCTATGAGTCGTAGTATCCATTGTCTGTTAAGCCTTTGCAGAAATTTTCACAAAATTTCGACAGAGCTTCTGCATGAGGGTTTGAATCCCAAAAAAAATCCCATATGCCAAATTAATCAAACGTCAAGTTGGGGCAAAAGCTCAGAGCAGTGACTAAGATTAAAGGAGAGAGATTGATTTTCTTCCTTATGCTCAATTAATCGAAAGTCAAGTCGAGGTAAAAGCCCGAAGCAGTTACTAAGATTAAAGGTGCAGGATTGGTTTTCTTCCTTACTCGTACTACCACCGCTCAGTTCGCTATACTGTAAAATGGTAATTGGGAGGACCAAGCGGCGAGGGAAATGTGCTTTGATACTACTTTTGGGCTCACCCTATTAGAATCCTCTCGTATAAATGCGGATGCGCGTAGTGGAACCAGGAATTATGGGAAACAAACTATAAGCCACAATCGATGTGTGTGTTTGAGTGGAAAAACAAGCAACAAAACAAGTAAATCTTACTGGCATCGGATTAATCAAATCCACTATAAATCTCATAGGTTACTATGGTCATCCAAAAAAATAACCTTTATTGGACTCTCTAGTTTCTTCTAGAGACTCTCTCTCTGGGTTTTCTTCTCTAAGGTTCGTCTCTCCCTCAGAGGCTTCTTTTCTTTTACAGAGGTTTTTTTTCTCTAAAAGAAAATGTTCTCTCTTTCTCTCTCTTCTTCTTCTTTTCTTCTACAAAAGAAATATCCTTGTATTTTTCCCAATACAACCTAAAGGAGTCAACCCTCTCTCTCTCTTATTCTCTTCTTCTTTTTTACAAAAAAAGATCCCTGTATTTTTTCCATTACAACTAATAAGAGTTAACCCCCTCTCTCTTCTTCTTCTCCTCAAAAGGAGGCTTCCTATATCTCTGATGTACCAAGAAGAGTCCGCCCAAAAATGACCGAGAGAGGTGGCTTTCCTATATCTCTGATGCACCAAGAAGAGTCCGCCCAAAAATGATTGAGAGAGGTGGCTTTGGTTAAATAAACAGAGAGAATAAGCCTCTCACGTGATTCTCTTTTTATATATGATAAGAGGGATAACTACCAAATTTAGAAGGAAAAAGTTTATATAAAGATACTACCTCATAATGTAGAATTACGGATGCCTATCAAAAATCCATCGGAAAAAGGTAGTTTTAATGTTGAAAAACCCTTTGATTGATCATCTCGACATCGAGATATATGACTATGAATAATAAAAAGATTTTAAATCTCAGAAATAGTGCATTTCACAACATATTATCTACGCCGTTCATTTTCAAGATTTTCATATATTTATAGATCTCCTTGATTTTAACCATTTTTGAAATTTAAAATTTTATAATTAGATATAAAAATAGATTTTGAGATATTCCTAAGAACATTTTACACCAAAATTATATACCATGATAAAATTTGAAGGTGGACCTTAACTCTACACCTACGGATGCATCCTTATGTTAACTGCACCCAATTAATATATACATAACCTCTCTTATATTTCTTTTAAGAAATATATCCATAACTTTTTAAAAGGTGGTCTATCTCTATCTCCTTTTATGGAAGGAGATAAGATAATATTTGCCGGTACCAAAACTCACGTGAGATCCTTATTTTGTAGTAGGGTTTCTTGGTCAACAAGTCACTCTCTTCCACTTTCTCAAACCGCCTCTTCAACAGTAGGACTCCATTAGTGTCCCCCAATCATGGGATGGAACACCCAACAGATACAACTTAGATTGAAATCGAAGCTCAAGTCCCACAATTTCGCATTGTCCATGACTAGTTGCTGGTTATATGTCCAATTTTAGCAGTAATTGTTTTGTGAAGAGTCTGTAGAAATCAAAGTGTGGTTTCTTTTAGAGTTCGCAACCAGAAGTTGCATTTATTGGTTGGGTTATCATTTGACAGCTCCTTAATATTCATAGAACTAATCACAAAATGATTTTACGATGTTTTTCTTGCTTTTTATTTTACATTTTTTGTTTCTTCAAAATTTTTTCACTTCTACCGCATTGCTTTTTTAATATGCTGAAAACGATTAAAACTATGTCTTCTTCTTTGGCCTTGTAATTTTCACATCTAGAAGTTATCAGCACGAATTTATGAAGGCCTTAGAATTTCAAGAATGGGATACGATTTTCAAGTGTAAAACCGTTTCTTTCTTGGTTTCTTTGACCTGCAAAAGTGGTGGCTTTCATCAAAAGCAATTTCCGTGCCATGTAATTGTTTTTTGAACTCCAAACTTCAAAATCATGAAAAAAAACCTTCCTGTCCGCATATTTTTTATTCTGGTCTTTGAAATCAAACAACTTTGTGTGAATATCAAGTTAATATCCAACCATGAATGTTTGCAGTTAAAGGACTCAGACCAACACGAGCCTCCCTCTACTTATCCAAGGAACTAATGTTCCTGTACTGCCTATGATCCTGTTGTATGATTTTCGTCAAACTTATGGTTCTTTATGGTTGGGTTCTTCCTAGAATTAGGTTGGCATTTTGGACTGCTCTCCATTATGTTTTTTACTTTCCAAAGTGAAAATTATGAAGGTTACTGGCTAATTTCTGTTACAGGTTTTTATGTTTTCCCATGAAGCTGATCCGTTCGAACTACTCAATGTCAAACCGTTGTAAAATTTATTAACAGATATTTAATTTGCAGAGAGAGGGGTGCCTTTATTTTATTTTATTTTTGCATCTTTTAAGAATTTTTTTTAGAAAGTTTCGCATTTTAGGGCTTGTGTTGAGGCCCCTTTGAGCTGACTATTGAATGGAAAAATACCATAACTGAAAATTGAAGGAAAAGCGTTCCATGCTAGAACTTTGGTTTACTCCACTCTGCTAGCACCTTCCCAGCCATCCTTTGTCAACGTCAACAGTTGGTGTCATTCTTGCTTTCAAAGTACAAAATATTTGACAGGATTAGGATTTTTAAATACAACTGTCCTTTGTTTCCATTGGACCACAGGAAGGTGCTACTGAATAGCAAGAAATGTGATTGTATCACTGTTGGAAAAAACAGGCGATCTAACCGCTAACTGGCCGGTTCTTGTTTTGGGTAGTTTCGGTGATCGATTGGTATTTAAAAAAAATATTCAATATATATATATATATAAATTCCCAAAAATAAAGAATTTTGTTTGTAATATATTTTTAAATATTCTTTACATTATAATATTAAAAATTGTTTTGATCATTAATACTCATTTTTCTATTTTTCCCATATTTTTCAGAAAATTTTAAAAATACCCTTAGGCATAAATCGATTTGTTAAAATCCATTTTTCTCATTAATATTCAATTTCATTTGAGTTTTAATCATTATTTATATGTTTTTCATAGTTTAGTAGTTTTTTTTTTCGTATATTTTTTTATTTTTTTTGAACACTTTTTTGACCACGCGAGACTTGTCCCGTTAGAACGGTTGAATCAGCTGGTTAGGCCAGTTAAACCGCTTCCAGGCCATGTCCGATTAACCATTCTAGTTCGACTTTGTGAGCACTGGATTGTATAGACTCCCCAAAGTTGTTCCTGACCAGATAAATTCTGTTCATAGTAACTTCTATGCATCTTGAGATACCAAATGCTAAATGCCATTGGGAAAACAAATGTATTGCAACTGGTACACCACATGGCTGTCCACCATCCAATTTCTATGAAGTGAGGTTTAGATTAACTGAACCTTAAGTGAAAACCTGTCATTGGAGCAGAGGTTAATCTTTAGTTTTATATTGACAAGGAAGGCATAGTTATAGGAATCGGGCTTGGGCTTGAATAATTAACATGGCTGTCCACCATCCAATTTCTATGACGTGGGGTTTAGATTAACTGAACCTTAAGTGAAGTACCCCAGAAAAAAAGAAGGAAAGGCGTAGTTATTTATGCATATTCTTTTGGGTCGTAGATGGTTATATCCTTGAATGTTGAGGATTGGAGGAGGTTGTAGGATTGAACGCATAGGTAGACGTTTTTTCTCATCCAAGTTATTGAGATCAAAATGGTAATTTTTGAAGCAAAATTTCATTTATTAATTCGTTTCGGCTGCATGGTCAAACTTCTCAAAAGTTCGTGGATTCAACATCAAATTTTCAAATGAAGGTAAAATAAAGAGAAATTCACGCATATATTCATTTATTTTCATTATTTAAAAAATTATCCACAATTTTATGTTTTAACGTTTATATAGTTTCATTCTCAAATTGTAACTCTTTGAGGAATTTGTCTTTTTTCTTTTCCATCCATGTTTCTGTCTGTGGCCGGACTTGCCACAAAATCAACAACTTTGTCATAAAACCCCTTCTACTTTGGCCGGAAATGAGATTTTCCACTTGTTGAATGTCCCCACCATAGTTTTTGAACTCGGGTGAGTCTACTCAGCCTTGCCCTACTGCGGAGGCCGAGGGGCACCGAGTCCATGGTACAGTTCATTTTGGTCCATTGAGTGATCAATAATCACCGAAAAAATGGAAGAGTCGGTTCAAAAACATGAAAATCGTCCAATTTTTTGCTATGGAAACTTTTGTAAACTGAAAATCCAAAATTTGGGAGCGATTTTGATTGATCTTTGGAACCTCTCCACGTTTTTAACAACAATATTATCTTAATGATAAGATTTGGGTTCATCAAAACCCAAATCAAACAACAATTTATAACGAAATTATCAGGTTTTTAGGGTTATTCGTGCATAAAAAAAATCCACTAATCTCTTATGTCCTCTCTTATTTAAGGGTTCTTTTTCAATCTATTGAAGTTATATATAAAATCCCCTGCTGATTCTCGTGTTTATCAAGTTTAATCACTTTAAATTTACAGTTTTAGGGTTCCATGCGTGATTTTTTTTCCCCTGCCAAACCTCATATTTCTTGCTGATTTATACACCAAATTGGAAGATTTTTGGCTTGTTTTGAAGCTTTTGAAATTACCTTCAAAAACCCTGTACAGATTCATGGTTTTTTTGCTCCAATATTGAGTTATTTCATGCATCATAGAGCGAATATCGATGAACAATCAAAAAATTGTAAAAACTAATATTTTCTCTAATTCATCAACAATAATTTGTGGTTTTTTGTGTTTTTATTTATTGAAGAGATGTATGTGACATGTAATTTTTGTTGGAAAAAATATTTCTTTAGTGTAGAAGAGAAATTAATAAAATTAGTCATATTTAAATAATTCCAAAAATAAATATCACTCAGGGCGAGTTTGATAAGTGGAAGTTTCTGGAAGTGGCAGTTAAATGTCCCACTTCCACGTTTGATAAGTGGAAGTTTCTGGAAGTGGGAGTTAAATGTCGCACTTTCATGTTTGATATTATTGTGTGGAAATTGTAAAGTGGAAGGGCGACCTTTCATGCAGCTTTTTTTTAGTGTTAAAATATGTTTATTTTTGGAAGACCTCTCTTCCATAAAAAATAATGGAAGAGCAGTCTTCCAAAATTTGTGGAAGAGTCCCTTCCACTCCTAAAAACTCCAAGTGTCAAACCCACCCTTAGAGTGTGCATGCATTTTTATCACTTTTGGGGTTTTCAGACCTCAATATATGTAAGAATTTTTATTTTTTTAAAGAGTTATAAAAAACAGCTCCAAAGAAAGTAGCAATTATGAAAAAATGAGGGGTCATGTTTTAGAATTCACGAGATGTAAGAAATTTTTTTTTTGAAAGAGTAAAGATAAAAAAAGTTCCAAAAAAAATGTAGTCCACCTCCCCCAATCGAACTCAATACCTCTTATAGACTCACACAAAGTATAAAAGTTTATTTTTAAGTGAATTATGGAAAAAATAGCTCCAAAATAAACCCAAGCTATAAAGAAATATAGAGCTAAAAAAATATTTTTTAATAGAGTTATGGAGTTATGGAAAAAAGAGCTCCAAAATAAATCCAAGCCTTTAAGAAATGGGTACGGTTTGTATATAGCCTAGGCTCTAAACAATCAAATTAGAGCCTACCTTCAAATAGTGTCGACAAATGTAGTTTCAACACTAGAAACTTTTTTTATAGCTTTAAAATATATTTTCATCTTTATTTATAAAGGTTAAAGCTTCAAAAACAGTGTAGATCGAGAGATCTATGAAAACTTGAAAATATTTAAAATTGATGGTCCAAAAATTGCGTTACAAAATACACTGTTTTCAAAACTTGAAATCTATTTTTTTCTCATATCCATGCATCTTGATGCCGAGATGATCAATTTGAGGATATTTGGGCCTCAAAACAACCTCTTCTAGTGAAATTTTTGAGGTAGGCTTGAATTTGATTGTTTAGAGCCTCGGCTCTATATAAACTTTCCCTTAAACAATATAGAGTTAAAAAATATATTTTTTAATCGAGTTACGGAAAAAAAAACTCCAAAATTGAGAAGTAAAGACCAAGGGTAGTAACCAATTTGCCACATATAACCATAGCAACAATGGTGGCCAGTATTTTATATAGAGCTATTCTTTATTTGCTCTAAAACACTCCAAACTAAAACCAATTTGAGATATTCCTTCCTACTTGTTACGTAGCAAAATTATAAAAAGACTCCAGAAATAAAACAAAGCAATGTCACCGCCTTATCTTCCCCGTTTATCTTTATACCAAGATTCTCAAGTTTGCAAATTATCATTATGATACTTTATAACCATCTCTCATCCTCAAAAAGTACAACTTTCTTTTTTAAATAGTTCAAATGATGAGGGATTTGGTTTGATACAAGCTTTTTAATTTTGTCCATAAATCTCCAGCTATCATTTCTATTTCTGTATTATGTAGAAGTTCATCCACTATACACAAGCAAATAGTGACAAACTCCTTATTCAATGCTTTTCAATCATCATCCTTCATATTTTTTCGTTTCTTTGATTTTCTTTGTTCTGCTTTATAAAGGCATCGATGTACTAATATATCTTGAATTTTTATTTCAAAATTCAAAATCTTTCCTCCCATCAACTTCTCTACTAAAAGTTTATTATAGCTATTTTCCTTAATTACTACACACTTTTCTTGCAATCTAATGTAGTTAGTTTAAACAAAAACTTGTTTAATTGCCCCTTATTATGGTGAACCCCGCTTCAACAAATCCAATATATTGAAACCAACTGTCCTAAGACTAGCAAATCAATTTCAAGAAACCCGAAACTCAATAACTATAATTGATGGAGTAAATTTGGGATAAAATAATACAAAATCAAGAGAAGTAAAATAAGAAAAATCAAATTCACAACAATACACTATAAATTATATTTCAAATATCATCAACACACAAATATACATGGCTCTCCCTAATAGGGCAACATCTTAGATAACAAAAAAGGAGGCGATTTCATTATCAAAGAAGAAATTAAAAGATTTGTGTAAATGCATGGATTACCTCAGAATTGGAAAAAGCACCACAAATTCCCCTTTCCACTACCATAAAATAATCATTATGTCAACCTCTATTGTTGACTCCATCATAATGGATTTGCATTGGTGTTGGAACAATTTCTATCAAGATGTATTATGGAGTTGTGAGAACCTTGACTGATGTTAGACATGTTCCAGATCTGAAGAAAAATCTTATCTCTTTGGGTGCTTTAGATTCCATTGGCTGCAAATTTGTTGGAGAAAGTGGAGTTCTGAAGGTTCTTAAAAGTGTTCTGGTTGTGACGAAAGGCAAGAAGATTAGACCAAATTTATATGTACTGCTTTAGAATACTATCATAGATAGAGCAACAATTTCCGTATCTAATGATGATGATTTTGACTTGACTTAGTTGTGGCATATGCATTTGGGCCACATGGGTGAGAGAGCTTTGGCAAAACTTAGCAAAGTCAATTAATGAATGCCGTGAAAAAGTGTAAGTTGTACATATTTTATGTTCGTGCAAGGACAGAGAGGTTTAGTGGTGCCATATGCAAATGAATGGCTTACGGCAATTTCTTTTAGCTGTTTGAGTTAAATTATATAAATAACGAAACTTTAGAGTCAAGGGATACCAACTCTGAGTGAGGGTGGAAGAGTAGGCAAGATTATCTGCGGTTGGTGCACTTAAAGTAAATGATGAGTGGTTTTGGAGTCGGAAAGGTGGTTTTCATGAGAAAGGTTTCACAAGTCGTTGGGTACTAAGTGGAATTGCAGGCTAATTGAATAAGGGGAGAAACATTTTTGGTTTTTGCTGGGCGCTTCCATTTAGCAATTTTAGGGAATTGGGAACCCCTATTTTGGGTTTGGGAACGTGGTTTTTGGGCGGTGGTTTAGAGAGGGTGGGGGGAGAGGAGACAAATAGAGGAGGGTAGATTGAAAAAGTGGGAGGAACACATAATGGTTCTTATTCAATGATGATAGGCAGTGTTGTTGAGAGCATAGAGAGAGAAGAGAGGGGATCGAGAACCGTGGGCTCACCCTTGAAGAAAAAGGCTTTAGTTTGATGAAAATCTTGAATTAGTAAGAGTTAAAGGGATACCATTTTCAGACTGGAATGGGGCGCTGAATACTAATCTAGACTTCAATTATTGAAAAAGCCTAGCAAGTTTGAAACCTGAGGCTCTTGGGTGGTTATTATGGGTAAAAGTCAATTAAAAGGTAATCAATTGTTTGACAGTTTGCATGTGAGAGAACTCATTTCCATTGAAGTTTGAGTGAATCTTCAACCCCTACAGGGAGGAGAGGAGTGATGGAGGTGGATGAAGCCAAGGAGGGAGTAAAGCATTTTTCATATGCTCAAATTCTTTGTTATTCTATTAGGTTTGACCATCGTGTTGATCCAGTGATTGTGGTTGGTGATAATGTTGTTAAAGGTAGAGTCCAACATATCCAATCCAGTGCTGTGGTATCTTTTCTATCTAAAGGTACAGACATTGTGGCATTTCAAAGATGGGTAGACAAATCTTGGACTTGGACTCCTAGCTTATGTAGAAGTAGACTAGAAGATAAAGTTATATGTTTTCTTGGATCGCGCAAGGAAGCATCCAAAGTGATAAAATAAAATTTTTGGAGATTTCGATGTGTGGAGTTGATAGCCGAAAAATAGGTTCCAGCAATGGAAAAATCTCACATTAATCTCAGAACTGCATATTTTTCAGTGAGTGGTATACCAGTTACATAGTCGATGGAAGTTTTTAAAGAACTTGCAAGTTTATATGGGACATTGATTAAGATTGATTGGACAAAGATCACTCGATGATAGTTCAAGTAGAGAAAAAAGAAGTTGAGAGTCCTACCTCCTGTACTCTGAAACTTGAATTTTTTTTATTTTTTCTTGACTTTTAGGGAAATTAGCTCCTCACAATAAATATCTACCAAAACAATGAAGCCAATACTTCTACTGGATCGAATGTCCCTTATCAAAGCATGGGGATATCTGTGAGCAACAATGGCCAACCTGGTACAGAAGTATGAAAACATCGAAAATCTAATGCATCTCGGAGCAATCCTGATTGCTCATCGCAATTAAGAACCGCTTTCAGTTGGAAACACATTGTTCAAAGGTGGATAGTAAAGTATGATGCCAACAAAAATTTGAACTTTAATTTTCAAAATTCAAATGAAAAGTTAGCTCCTATCTCCATCCAAAGTAAATTTGATGTACTCAAAGATCTACCTAGCTGTGTTTGGAAGGATGCCACCCAATGATGGAAACGACGATGCATTCTCAGATCCGCCATCATGAAGCAACATCTTCAAAGGGGCTAATTTCTGGTGCCCAGCTCAACCACCCCCAACCATCCCTTTCATCAGCAAAAGGAATAGAAAAATTATCTATGGCCATGGATTACAAGAGGAAGTTTCCGATGAATAGAGTAGCTTCAAAACCTCTAAAATCTCTCAAGAAACTTATACCCCGGAGCGTAGCCATCATCCCTTGATTGCCTGATGTGAGTGAGAACTTGCTTTGGGATAAAAATGTCCTTCAAGAACATTTAGAAGAAGTAGGACCTTTGGAGCCGATAGGTGGTGGAAACAATGAGGAAGACAAACAAATGGTCATGGCAATCCCCTTGGCGTATCATTTACCAAATGAGTCAGAGGATGGAGAAGACTACGAGTCTGGAAAGTTATCAATAGTCTTGCACCCCTAAGAAGTCGACAAAGTTGTTGATGTGATGAATCTCCAATATGGAGATTCTCTAGACTCTATCACCAAAATGTTGCAGAAAGATCGTGATAAGGTGTTGATGCATAATCTGGAGGTTCAAAAATTCAAAAATCAAAGCACAAAGGGAAAATGCAAAGGGAGCTCGACAATTTGGTGTGCGCTATAAACTAAGACAGGGTCTCTGTTAATGAGTGCACTTGCACCAATTTTAAACCCTATGGTATTGTGTCTACTGGTTCGTCTAAGATCACCAAACACAATAGGGGTTATATCTCTGAATTAAAATACTATGCTGGAACGTTAGGGGCCTCAACAATAGTAGAAAGAAAAAAGATGTCTTGTCTTTTGTTAGGCAGGACAAGTTTGACATAGTGATTAAATAGGAATCAAAGATGGAGTCCCCAAAATTTCAGTATGCTAAGTTGGTTTGGGGAAGGAGATCAATGGACTTTGTGGTTGTTGACTCTAATGGCTTATCAGGTGGTTTGTGGGTCATATGAGACCTGAATGTGGTTCATAAAGATTGTGTTTTAAATGTAAGACATATCTCTATTTTGTTTTCTAACCTTGTGGATGGTTTTAAGTGGTATTTGACAAATATATATGGTCCCAACCGTGTCAATGAAAGAGCACAATTTTTGATGACCTGAATGCTTTGACAAATTTTATCAATCTACCTGGTGTATTGGAGGTGATTTCAATGTGATTCAATGGCCTAGTAAATCCTTAGTTAATCCTAGGATCTCTCCTTATATGCGCATGTTTAATTCTTTTATTCAGAATCATGAACTTCTGGATATTCCTTTGATTGGAGCAGCTTGTACATGGTCAAACTATGCTCTTTCATACCCTACGCTTACTCGTTTGGATAGGTTCTTGGTTACCAATTCCTTTCTTAAGAAGTTTCCAAATCTTTGTATTAAAGCCTTAGTAAAAATTGCCTCTGATTATGTCCCTCTTTTGCTGAATTTGGTGGGTATGAAGTTTGGCCCTTCACCTTTTAGAATGGAGCTAAATTGGTTATCAGATAGAATATTTTATTAAGTTAGTGGAAGTTTTTTGGCAAAATATCAAGAAAGAAGGTTGGGTGGGTCATCAATTTATTATTAAACTGAAAATGCTGAAGTATGAAATCTGTAAATCGAAAAACGAATCTTGGAGCAAAAAATTGCAATAAAAAAAGGAATATTGAAGAGATTGAGGATGCCCAATATATGGGAGTATCCGTGCCTCTAGAAAAATTGAGGAAAAGAAACAGTTCTCCTATTTCCTTGCATCACCTTCTAAAATTAGAAGAAGTATATTGAAGCCAAAGATCTAAAGTGAAATGATTAAAGGAAAGAGATAGAAACACTAAGTTCTTTCGTGCTATTGCTAATGCCAGAAAAATAACTCCATTAATAAAATTAAAGTGAGGGATGTTGAGCTCCTTGAACCAGGTAGTATTTAAAGAAGTTTAATTAACCATTTCAAGGAAAACTTTTATAAGAGAAAAAAGAAATCATTTTAGCATTGTGAATGTCATCTTCGATAGACTACCAGCAAAAAGGGTTTTATGGCTGGAAGGACCTTCAAAATGGATGAGATAAAATGTGTTGTTTTCTCTTTAGGGAAGGATAAGGCGCTGGGGCCAGACGGCTTTCCTTTAGTCTTTTTTTAAACATTTTGGGAGCTTCTAAAGTGAAGATATTTTGTTACTCATAGATGAATTTTATCATAGAGGTAAAATCTCGACAACAACAAATTCCACATTTATTGTTTTAATTTCCAAGAAAACTGCTATAAAAAGTGTGAATGACATAAGGTTTATTAGCTTTCTTGGGAGTGTCAATAAAATTGTTGCAAAGATTTTGGCAAATAGATTGAGGGAAGTATTCCATCTAGTTGTTCAAGGTCAACAGTTTGCTTTCCTCAAAGACAAACATATTATGGACATTATCTTAGTGGCACAAAAATGCATATATTTAAGCTGTAAGAGCAAAAACCAGGTCCTCTATGCAAAATAGATATTGAAAAAGCATATGGCAAAGTGGATTGGCATGTCCTAAATGAAATCTTATGCAATATGGGTTTTAGATCACGTTGGAGAGTGTGGATCCAGAGATGTCTAATGTCAACTCATTTCTCCATCATTTTCAATAAAAAATCTTGTGGTTATTTTAAATTATCAAGCGCCATTTGACAGGGAGACCCTTTGTCCCCATACTTATATACTATTGTGGCTGCAGGTTTTAATATTATGCTAAATTTTGTGGTGAGTAGAGGCCTCATTTCTGGATTTAATATTGGTAGACTAACAATATCTCATTTATAATATGCAAATGATACTATTATCTTTTGTAACCCAGATGAACAAGAAGTAAAAAATTTGTGGGTGCTCTTAAAGTGTCTGGAAATAGCAACAGGTCTCAAAATGAATTTGGAAAAAGCCAATTTGATTGGGATTTGATTTTAAGAGAATTTGGTTGCATCTTTGGCAGAAATTCTTGAATGTAGGGTTGATAAGCTTCCTTACAAATATTTGATTATTCCTTTATTTTGAGGAAACCAATCGGCAACTATATGGGATCCTATTATTGAAAGATTTAATAAGAAATTAGATCTATGGAAGTCTTAAAGTATTGTCGTTTGGAGGAAGATCTACTCTTATCCAGTCTACTTTGTCCAACTTGCCCATTAACTTTATGTCTATTTTCAGAATGTTGAAGTAGGTGATGAAGACTTTAGAAAACATTATGAGATCTTTTTTATGGGACAATATGGGAATGGGAAAAAAAATTGAAACTCGTTAAATGGGAAAATGTATGTACTTCCAATAAAGATGGGGGTTTAGGAATTAAAAGCTTAAATTGATGAACACTAGCCTATTGATTAAGTGGTGGCGCTTCCAAAACCAGCAGGATAGTTTATGAGGAGAGGTGTTAAAAGAAAATTATGGAGTAGATGTGTTGACTAACCTCATTAAAAGTCAAAAATCTAAGGCTGGTTTTTCAAGTATTTGGAAAGGAATTGATGCGTGCCGATCATATATCTTAGTCATTGTCACAAACTAACTAGAAAGCGAGATCAAACCTTGTTATGGTTTGATAACTGGCTGGGAGACCTTGCCCTCCAAGATTATTTCCTTGAGGTCTTCTCCAAAATCGACAATCCTTTGGCTTTAGTGAAAGATCTCAGAAGGCTGATTTTATTAACTATGCTTGGAATATTATTTGCAAGTACATGAGGGCCTTAGACTCTTTCTTCAATGATTTCTAATTGCTTATGAATGTATTGCATAATTGTTTCTATGTTCCCAATAAAGAGGATCAATTGGTGTGGGAACTCACAGCTTCGAGGGATTTTTCAGTTAAGTTTGTCTATCGAGTGTTGTATGAGGTGATTCACAGAGCGACTGATCATATTTTAACAAGAATTTGGATTATTTATGGCAGAACTATCACCCACAACATGTTGAGTAATGCTGATTTGTCAAAAGAGGTGGTCAATATTGCGTGTTACCTTATCAACATGTCACCATCTAAAAGAATCGACTTCAAAACACTACAAGAGGTATGGTTCGATAAATTTGTTACTTATTATCATTTAAGAATTTTTTTTAACCTTGCTTATGCTCAAGTGAATGATGATAAGTTGAGTCTCAGATCAAAGAAGTGTATATTTTTTGGTCATGCTTATGGGGTTTAGGGCTATAGAATGTAGTGCCTAGATCCCAAGTTGCATAAGTTTATTATCAGTTGTGATGTTAAGTATAATAAGTCTGCCATGTTAAAGCACATTCGAGCAGAAAAAGAAAATCGTAATAGTAATGATGCAGATGAGGTGGAGTTAACAACTTTAGAAAATACTTCAAATTATTTTATATAAATTCCCTGTAAGAGAGTGGAGGAAGATGTTGACCATAAGGAGGTCATTGAGCTTACTTCACTTGAAGAAGAGCCTCAGCTTGGAAAAGCAAAGAGAATAAAAAAGCTAGTGATACGGTACAATTTTGAGAACATGGTGGCTTATGCATTGGCTACCACAAGCCAAGAGCCATCCACTTTTAAGGAAGATATACATGATAGTGACAGTAGTAGGTGGAGTGAAGATGAAGAAATAGAATCTTTTCAAAATAATTATACTTGAGATCTCGTGAAGTTTCCTAAAAGCAAGAGAGCCATTGGATGTAAATGGATTTATAAGAAGAAAGATATGTCACTTGAGTCTGGTGGTGATTGGTTTAAGGCACATTTGGTTGTAAAAGGCTATACACAGAAAGAAGGTGTTGACTATAATGAGATTTTCTCTCCAGTTGCAAAACACACTTGTATTAGGGTATTACTGGCTATAGTTATATTGTTTGATTTGGAATTAGAGCAACTTGATGTCAAGACTATATTCATTCATGGAGAGTTAGAAAAACATACTTACATGATTTGACGGTTCGTTCATCTATTTGTTGCTATATATGGATGCTATGCTTATTGCGGTGAAGAATTCTCCAAAAATCAGTAAGTTAAAGACTCAACTTGCCAGAGAATTTGAGATGAAAGATTTAGGTTCAACATAGAAAATTTTGGACATGGAGATTCGTAAAGATTGAAAGATGAGTAAGTTGTGGCTATCTCAGAAGGAGTACATTGAGAAGGTCATTATTAGATTTGGGATGGAAAATTCAAAGCCCGTGGATACTCCTCTTGCTGCACATATCAGATTGTCGGTAGCATTATCTCCAAGTTCAGATCCTGAAAAGGAATACATGTCACGTGTTCCCTATACGAGTGCAGCAGACAAGCTCATGTATGCAATGCTTTGCAATCGCCCATATATTTCTCATGCCATTAGTGTTGTTAGCAAGTATATAGCTAATCTAGGAAATTAGTATTGGCATGTGGTAAAATGGATTTTGCGTTACCTAAGGAGTACATTAGATGTGGGCCTGGTGTTTGATAGAGATAACGAGTTTGGTGACGAGGTTATTAATTATGTTGATGCTGACTTTGAAAGTGATTTGGACTATAGGAAATCTACTACAGGTTATGTGTTTACATTTGTAGGAACTCCGATAAGTTGGAGGTCGATGCTATAAACCATGGTTGTCTTGTCTACTACTGAAGTAGAATACATGGTAGTTACCGAGGCAGTGAAATAAGTCATTTGGCTTAGAGGGCTTGTAAGTGATTTCAGCTTACAAGAGAAATGAACTGTTATTTATTGTGATAGTCAGAGTGTAATACACTTAGCAAAAGCCCAAGTATATCATGCAAGGACGAAGTATATTGATGTCAAGTACCATTTTATCCTTGAAATAATAGCTGAAGGTGATATCTTGTCATTGAAGATTGACATGAAGAAGAATGTTTTATATATGTTGACAAAGTTGGTTCTATTACAGAAGTTCAAGCTATGCTTGGACTTGATTAATATGTTGCCAAGGTAAGCGCCTATGGGGGCGCATGTGGAGAAGACGGTCGATGAGAATCTCTTTTGGAATCCAAGCCAAGGTGGAGATTTGTTGATGTGCCTTGCATTCCAAGCAAAGCCACATGATATCTCTAGGTTTCCATATTTAGTGGGACCTTGATCTCATAATTTTAGGAAACAACTATATTTGGATATC
Source organism: Amborella trichopoda (assembly GCF_054954075.1). Lineage (NCBI taxonomy): Eukaryota > Viridiplantae > Streptophyta > Magnoliopsida > Amborellales > Amborellaceae > Amborella > Amborella trichopoda. The sequence goes on from NC_142342.1 coordinate 37,085,969, forward strand.
TCTAATCTGCAAAGAGATAGGGGCATAATGTGACCTCTATTTGGGTGTTTCCTGTATCTTTCTTTGAGTTGTATTTGGATTAAGATAGAGATGGGTTCATAGTAAAGATACAGCTAAGTTTCCATAAAAAGTAGGAAAATATTTGGAGGCAAGTAGGTGCCTCTTTTGGGTGGTTTTCTTTTTTTATTTATTGGGTTATTTAGAGATAGAAAAAGATCCAGGAAAATAGAGGGAAACTTTTGGGGGTTTTTCTAGAGAGAGAAAATTGTAGAGAAGAAGATAGGCTTGGTGAGAGATTGGGTATATGGTTTTCTCAAATAAGCACATTGTAATTTTTTTTTTTTTGATTTAGTCGAAAACATCGATCGTCTTTACCGTGGATGTAGTCACACCTGTGATGAACCACGTAAATTATAGTGTTATTTTTCTGTTATTTCTTTCATGCTATGTTTTTCTTGTCTGTTGTTGTTTTTGCCGATTCTTTTTTCTTGTACTTTATTTGCTATAAATCAACCCATCGGGTTTAGAGCTTCCACGCACAACAGTTGTTGTGCAATCTTGAAAGTCCTTGCACTGCCTTTACTCCGCTTCATTGATGTCATAGTAAGCGAGACTACTGTGGTAGAAGAAAATAGTGGACCCCTCATGATTCCTAAGTAACCCACCATAAACAGCCGGAAGAGTTTGAGATCTGACACTGTCATCAAAGTTAAGTTTCAACCAGCCTAGAGGGGGTGCAATCCACTGTAATGGTCGCAAAGTCTTGTAGGAACGATGAAGGATGATGTCCGTAAAATTGGTAAAGAAGAGCTCTTTCGGGTACATCTTTTTATTCAAAGAAGATTGGGCCCATTGAATGATACGCCTCATAATCCCCTTAGTGACCCCCCTGGATTGAATGCATGCCTCCCTCAAAAATCCTCAAAATATGAAAAGAAGTTGGGAGGTTTTTTTTGAAGTGCCGAAATTTCAGGCTGCTTAATACGATCATTTCCCATGGAAACCCCAACTCCCTTATGCATTATTTAGAGTGGCAAAAAAGTCTAATCTTACGTCAACACCTATGTGGAGAGTGCTAAAAACAACCTCCAAATCATGCTTAAAACCTTTTATAGATTGTTTAAAAAACTCTCCAAATCATGCTTCTCCAAATAGGATTTGATTTAGAGCTCCAAATCCCCACCTTCCGTTCAAATAGTCTGCCCATGTCAAATTTTGGGTAGCAATAGGAGAAATTTTTGGAGCTCCACCATCTTTTTTTCTCCTCTTTAGGTGATATTATAACGGAATTATATATTAGTGAGTCAGTAGGAAAGGGCCCCTACCGCTGATAGAAATTGAGCCTAGGATGTAGTGTTGTAGATTGTCAAGGGCTAGCCAATTGAGCCCACGCTCTTTTCTACGACAAGACTATTTAGCAAGTTTCTCCACCTTTGTCAATCTACTATATGCTGGCAAAGCAACCTAAGTCAAGCACTCTAGTAACGAGCAACCTCTGCCAGAAGCGAGTGTTTTGATGACTACACATCTTCTCACGACTATGACAGAGGTGGCAACGAGAAAAGAAAGCCAATGGTAGCAAGGTCAAACTATTGGCTTAGAGCACCTTTAGATATATGGTGGTCACAATCACCTAAAGTCATTTGATGCAAAATCTGACAGCTCGAAGTGTGTCATTGAAAATTTTTCTGTTAAACTATGAGACAGTAAGATAACCCCAACCATTGAATTTCACATCGAGGCAAAATTTAATTATATCTCCTCCAAAGACTAAATGTCTTATTATATACGTTTCTTTTGTAAAATGGGAGAGGCTAATCAGGATTTTGTAGGGCCCTCACCCACCACAAAGGTTAAAAGCATAACCGACCTCAAAAGTGAAAAGCAGGTTTGAGGTGGGGGAGCACTATGTTTTTTGTTGTTGTTCTTCAAGAAAAATAAAGAGTTTTCATTCTTGTTTAAACGGAACCCATTATTTATTCATAGCAAATCTTTTACATGGTTGCTTTAATACTAAACGACATAATTGGCATGACCATTTCTATTACTATGGGCTCTAATAAATTCTTTTAGGGTTTTATAAACCGTTTGCATTTGGTGTCTTATCATTGAACTTAAAAGGAAAGGCCACAAAAATAAATAAATAAATAAATAAAATAAAATAAAATAAAATGCTTCCAAATGACAATAGTTTGTTTTGTGATTTACAGGCCTCCACCATATAAGAAACCACCTCCAATATACAAGCCTCCACCATATAAGAAACCACCTCCCATTTACAAGCCTCCACCATATAAGAAACCAGCACCAATTTACAAGCCATCATATAAGAAACCCCCCATTGTGAAACCACCTCCATTTTACAAGCCACCATATCAGAAGCCCCCCATTGTGAAACCACCTCCAGTTTACAAACCACCATACGAGAAACCCCCGTTCAAGAAGCTACCACCGAAGTATGAGCCGCCACACAAGAAACCGCCTCCTTATGGACAATACCCTGGTCACCCTGCTACTGAGGATGAGATCCAAGAGGAGACCTCCTCTACTACAAGCCACTACCAACAAAGATCCCTCCAATAAAGTTCCGACATCCACATCTACCTCTGCACCGGCCACCACCTCCATCTGTCCATTACTGGTCTTTTCCTATGCCAGCAGACTAAATAAAAGACCCTTGGCTCTTCTTTTAGTTAAAGTAATTGCTTCTACAAGTACTAACCAGTGGCAGAGCTCTAATGACCTGGATGGTCCTGGTTTAGTGCTTCTTTAAGCCATTTCATGTTTTGAAAGAATTTCATGTCTGTGTGCTCTTTTGTTGTTAACAGTTGCTGAATATGTATTGAAGGTGAGCTTGTATTTCATGCTGCTATCAGGTTGATATTTAGTTTCTCTATATATTTGTCTATGTTATTTCTTGCAATAATTTGGGCATTGCACTAGGTGTGGCGTTTCAAACAAAAAGTAATGCTGGAATACTGATTGGCAACAAACGGATAGTTAGGAATTGGGTTTGGAGGAAAGGGGTTGGGTCGTGGCACCCCCATGCCTAGTTACTAACTTGTGGTTTTCAATCCTGCTGACATCACCGACACTTTTAAAAAGTTAAGACCCTAATCTATATGGAAAAATGGGTTAGGGCTTTTCTTCTCCACTGAATTATCCCAAAAAAAAAAAAAAAGGAATTGGGTTTGAGCTTGAATCTTTAGCAGGTTTGTGAGTGTAAAGACTGAAAAATATCAGTTTTTATCACGGTTGAAAAATGCCCAATTTATGGAAATTACAAAGAAAGTCGGTCAACCTATTTTTTTTCAAAATTGCCCCTAGGTCAACCCTAATTTTGATTTTTTTATTTAATTTTTTTTTTAGCTTTTTCGTTGGTAGGGCCTACTAACGAAAAAAAATAATAATCAAAATTCAGGATGAGCATTTCGTATTTTACCTAAAATTTTAGGGTCCGTACATCAATCACTCAAAGTAAAAGTTATTAGTCAAACTACCTTAAAAGATCAATGACGTGGTTAATTCAATTATTTTACCAAAACATAGGTACTTTTTGGAAATCCCCTAGTCAATTTATGACTTCAAGAATTTTGTAAAAAATAGCACTCTCCTTTAGTACAAGGTGGTCACAATTAATTTTGACTATTTGGATGTGAAATTAGGTTGTTGCATTTATTTCATTGATCAAACTCGAAATTCAAAAGAATTTTTCTTGATTTTTGTGACACATCCAGGCTATCAGATTTCACATTGTATGGTTATAAGCAATTGTGACCTCTTTGTACTAAAGACAAATTGTCATATTATATACAATTCTTTTTAGTAATTTGAATCATTGAGATTACTCAAATCAAATGACTAAAGTACCGTTGTTTGTTCCATGTTCAAAATCAAGAACATGTTTTTTTTTTGGTCAAAAACAAAATTATTTTGGGTTTAGAACGTCAAAGAAATTGGGGACATTTTGGTGATCTTGATGCTCTAGAGCCCCTAAAAACCAAAAAGCGTAAATGCTCCGGCATGTTTTGGGTTCCTAAGCCAAAACAAAAACTTTTGAATTTGAGCCTCCAACATGGGTTTGGCAATTTTGCAACAAAATAATTTAGGAGGTACCTAAAAAAATATGCGTAAAAGTAACCACTTTATTGGCAAATTATTCGATGTAGGACCAGGTATCTCATGAACCATTGGGTTGCAAGATATCATCAAATTTTTAATAATTTGGTGGAATATTACTTTTATTTAGATTCTATATGAATGATACATGGCAATGCGCGTGCATGAAATTTCCACAAAAAAGTATATAGAGAAAAAACTCCAACGAAGAGGAACATGTGTACCAGGAAAGGGGATGGAGTCGTGGTGGTAGCACCCCCACGCCCTAATCACCACGTTATGATTTTTATTCCCATTGATACTACCCCACTAACATTTTAAAAAAAAACTTCCTAAATTATTTGTAAAAATATATAGGGCCATATCTTCCTGATGCAAGAAGAAAATAAAATTGAAATGATAACAATAAAAAAAGAAAATGTTAAGGGAATATACCCTTTCTGAAAAATTTACTTCATCGAAATAATAGCAATAAAAAAAGGAAAGATTAAGAGAATATACCCTATCAATTTACTTTATTCTCATTCTATGATCTTTTACAATGATAAATATCTCTCTTTAAAAAATTATGTACTTCCTTCCCTCCCTATCTTCTATCTCTTCATCTTCCTATTTTTTCTCTCTTCATCTCCATATTCCTTTATCACGTGAATCTCTAGGGATTCACTATAAAAATCTCTTCCTAGATTGTATGCCCATAGAGGTACAACATCTTTAGATAGGGTGCGGTTTGTATAGAGACTAGGCTCTAAACCATCAAATTAGAGCCTACCTCCAAATAGTATCGAGAAATGTGGTTTCAATACTGAAAATCTTTGTGATAGCTTTAAAATATATTTTCATATTTATTTATAGAGTTTAAAGCTTCGAAAATAATGTAGATCGATAGATCTATGAAAACTTGAAAGTTGACGGTCCAAAAATGCATTTCAAAATTCTTTATTTTCAAAACTTAAAATCTATTTCTTTTTCATGTCTATGCATTTTGATGTCGAGATTATCAATTTGAAGATATTTGAGCACGACAACAACCTCTTCTAATGAATATTTTGAGGTAGGCTCAAATTTGATTGTTTAGAGCTTCGGCTCTATATAAACTTTTCCCATTTAGATAAAGCCCATCGTACCCCAAGACTATTATATCCTGGAAAATCCAACCGTCTCTTTAAAATCAACTAAGAGATTGCTTATCCTAAAAATCCAAACCCCTAACCAAAAACACTCATGCCACACCCACTCAATTCTTAAATAACCCATTTAAAAAACAATAAATGAAATTCAGTTATTTTTTTGAATTTTCAACTGCGTCACTTCCCCACTGAATTACTAAAAAAAAAAAAAAAAAATCTGAGTGTACCTCATATTGTGTATTAAATTATCGCAGGATGTGTAGAGATAAAATTTTCAAGGAAAAGGGAATGTGTAGCTCGTATCATGTGTGTGTAGAAAAAAATTCTCAAGAAAAAGGAAAAGGAAATTGCGTGGGTCGTTGGGTTACATGCCCCTGTCATGTGCGCCACCCTTTTTTTTGTTTTGGACAAATAGTGGAGATATTTGGAAAAAGATTATATAGAGCCGAAGCTCTAAACGATCCAATTAGAACCCACCTCTAATATTTCATTCTGGAAGAGGATTTTTTTATACTAAAATATCGTCAAATTGATCATCTTGACATCAACATGTATGGACATTAGAAAAAAATGGATTTCAAGTTTTGGAAATAGTGCATCCTGTAAGGTATTTTTGGACCGTCAATTTTCAAGATTTTCATGTTCTCATCTCAATCTACACTATTTTTGAAGCTTTAAATTTCATAATTAAAGATGAAATGTATTTGAAGGCTATGAAATAGATTTCCAGTATTGCAACCGCATTTCTCGATACTATTTGAAGGTATGCTTTACTTTGATTGTTTAGAGCCTCGGCTCTATACAAACCGCACCCCATTTGACGAGTCTATTTCATATGACAAGGAGTTGGCAGACTGAATGATGTGGGATTGTCCGACGACCTACATAATAAAAGAAGATTAGATGGTCCCCATTTGGTCTCGTGATAATTTTTCACTCCCGAAATCCCTCAAGCTGGATCACACCTACTTCTAGTGATTTCAAAAGAAATGGGTGATTTTAAAATTCGCAAATTGGTAGATCCATAAACACTTGAAAATCTTGAAGTAAACGGTCTATAAAACTTGTTATAGAATAAGTATTCTAGGAGCTTAATTTTTTTTTCTTCTTGATATTCATTTATGTTGAGGTTACGATAATCAATTAGAAGGTTTTCCAACTTGTGGCATTAATTTTTCCAAGCTCTTATTCACTACCAATGTCTGACCATCAGGTTGTGGATGATAAAAATTGTTAAAATATAGCTCCGGTCCCATCAATTTTCATGGAAATCTCTATAAATGACTCATGAATTTTGCATATATGTTAGAAGTGATTGACTTTGGAATGCCATGCAATTGCACAATCTCCTTGAAATAGATTTTGGTAATGTTGGATGCATCCATAGTTTTCCTACAAGAGATAAAATGTACAATATTGGAGAGTTTGAAATGTGCAATATTGGAGAGTTTGTCTACCACCATAAATACTGAATCCATACCTCTCTGTGTCCTTGGTAAACCCAACACAAAATCTATATTGACATCCTTCATAGTGAAGTTGGTACTAGTAATGGAGTATATAGGCTGGATCTGTTTAATGAATAAGCTCAATCCCTCTATTTTTATGGATCTTGATCCATCATTTAGGGGGGATCTCGATCCCTATATTTGTAGATCTCTATCTATATCATGTAGTAATACCAAATGTTAAAAATCAGAATTTTTAGATTGCTATGAATAAATTGTAGACTATAGAGTGTTATTTTAGGGTTGTAAAATGTATAAACCATATTAAGAATTAAATTAATTAAAGGATTTAAGCCAATGGAAAGATGGAACCAGGTCAGTTGCGTAATGGGATCTAGTTTTTGTGAGCGTTGAGAGTGCGATACTTTATATTCATGGATTGAGGACTCCAATTTATATGGAAGTAAGTTGTACCTCAAAATTCTAGTAGAAAAGATCCATACAAATAAGGGATTGAGATTCCTAGAAAAAAGATCAAGCTCCATCTTAAAAAAAGCTATGTCCTCCATTATGTTTAGGCATGAATGAGAGAGATGGAGATGAATGAATTTATGTGTAGCCAAAAGAGAGAGAAAAGTGAGAGGTGTTTTATATAAGGAAAAAGTTTGTATAAGGTTGCAACCTTATAATGTAGAGCTATGGATGCACCTCAAAAATCCATCCGAAAATGTAGTTTTAATGTTGAACAACCCTTTGATTGATCATCTCGACATCGAGATGTATGACCATGAAAAATAAAACGATTTTAACTCTAAGAAATAGTGTATTTTACAACATGTTATCTACACTGTCCATTTTCAAGATTTTCATATATTTATAGATCTACTTGATTTTAATTATGTTTGAAGTTTAAAATTTTTTAATTAGATATGAAAATATATTTTGAGTTAATCTTAAGGATATTTTACATCAAAATTTTATGCTATGGCAAAATTTGAAGGTGCACCTTAAATGCATTGTTTAAGGTTGCAACTTAATGGAAACCACACCCTTAATTTTAAATCTACCAAATAAAAGAGTTTTTTTGTTAGTTACCTCACCCCAAATTACTATAATGTTATAAAGAACACTATTCAATATTATGATGAAGACAATATATTCCATAAATAATACAAATTTTTGATAAAATTTTAAAATAAAAAATGCATCATATTCCTCAATTTTAGGGAGAATAAATAAGCTAAGGAAGTCCAAATAATTTGAGATCACGTACATGCAAAGAATCTCATTTCTTAGGACTCTATTAGGCAAGTTAAACGTTGTGCTCTTCAGATTTTGTGAAAGAAGTTATACTGCTATTGAAGTTTGGAAAGAGTATGGTGGAATGCCTGAATTTAACATTCTCAGGAGTCTTGTTTGTCAAAATCATTTTCAATCAAACAAGAATTCTCTCTCTCTCTAATTGTTAGAGAAAGGATTGCCCAACATTTAGAGAGAGAGAGAAGCATTAAGATATGCCATAACAGTACTGGTAACAAGAATAAAACATGGTCTTTGAGTGAGTTTTGGTTTGGATTAGGGTTTAGGTGCTTCCGGATCACACCTGAAAACGTGAGTCCTCATTGTCAAATTTCATTTTAAAGATGGAGTGTGTATCCAAAATTTTGCAAGTCCACCACGATTATGAAATGAAATGATAAAATTGAATTTTAAGTTTTAAAACAAAAATGTTTTGCACTTTTTTTTGGCCATTCATTTTGATTCCTCAAAAGTCATCAGACCTGTGTTGTTTTTGGAGCACCAAATTCATGGATCAAAAGCCCGAATGAGTCTACAATGATTTGAAATGCATTTCGGATCCGAAATTCTTTGGATACCAGAGTCGGCACACAAATCAGATGACTTACCAAATACTTTTCATGTAATGTATAGGTATAGTAAATTAAAGGGTAAGATTTAGGTATGTCCATCTATCTATCGGTCCACTCTACCAAAAGGCATCTTGAATATGGATTTTGAATCCAAAATTTTATAGGTCTGTTATATACATTACCACAATCATGAATCAGTAACAAAATATAAACTCAGTCTTAAAAATGGTTTATCCTTGTATGTTTGGAACATTCATTTTAATTCTCCAAAATTATATATTGGGAAATTTAGTAGAAGGGTGTGGTTTCTATATGGTTGAAACCTTAAATAATCCAATTAAAGCGCACCTCCAAATTTTATTATAACAGGTAATTTTTGTGTAAAACATTTTTAGGATTATCTACAAATCTATTTTCATATCTAATTATAAATTTTTAAACTGAAAAAATGGTTAAAATGAAGTAGGCCTATAAACATATGAAAATCTTGAAAATGGATGGTCTAGATATTGTATTACAAAATGCACTATTTCTAAGACTCAAAATATTTTTTTTTAACAATTAGTGGGTTTTTCAAAATCAAAACAACATTTTTCGATAGATTTTTTAGGAGCATCTATAATTCTACATTTTAAGGTTGCAACCTTATATAAACTTTTTCCGTAGTGGAATGGTCTTGTAAGCAATCCAAAACTATGTGGAAATAGACCCAAAAATACCCTTTGGTCACCTAGATATTCAGATTATGAGAAGGGCAAAACAAAATATCTGTCTCTATGTATGTCCACCTAAGTTTTTGCTATAGGTGAAAATAGTAGTCATTCATATTAAATGCATTAGATTTAAGAGTAAATGGCGTAAACATACAAGAAGGCACCCCGTATATGTACTCTCTCAATTGAAAGATTCCCTTAAGAGAGTGTATCTCAATCTATAATTTTAGGATCCACTTTAGAGCCATCCAATTAGTGTTTTAAATAAAAAAGAAAATAGGATTTTAAGTTTTTAAAACCCTATGACCTAACCTTCCAAAAATTGGACAGTTTCTATTAAATATTAAGTTGTTACTTTTTCATTTATATAAGAAAAAGGTTTACATATGGTTGACACATTAAAATGTAGAGTTAAGCTGCACCTCTAAAATACTTCGAAAAAAATTGTTTTGATGTCGGAAAATATTTAGTTGGCCATCTTGACATCGAGATGTATAGATATGGAGAAAAAACAGATATTTTAACTCCTCAAAATAGGAACATCTTACAACACTTTCTCTAGATTTTTTTTTTTTTCAAAATTTTCATGCATTTTTAGGTCTACATGATTTGAACCTTATTTGGAGCATAAGATTTTATAATTAGACATCATAATAGATTCAAGCATCATCCTACGTATTTCATCTCACAGCAACGTTTAGAGGGGTGCACCTTACTTTGACTGTTTAAGATTACAACCTAATGCAAGATTTTCGCCAGGTTAAGGAGATGATGTTCTAAATTATGGAGTTCAATTTGTACTCCTACATAATCCTATATAAGATTACAACCTAATGCAAGATCGTCGCCAGCTTAAGGAGGTGATGTTCTAAATTATGGAGTTCAATTTGTACTCCTACATAATCCTATATTTATGATATCATCGAAGAGAGTGAGTCTACAATATGGTTCACAGGAATCGGTTGAGGAAAAAATCTCAACAGGAATCCAAAAACCTGTTATCAAGGAAGCATTGAATACCAATTAGGAGTATGGAACATCTGAGGATAACCAATAGTAGAACTACCACCCAGAGGAGGGAAAGATGATTGATTCCCATCTGTTTCTACGATGAAATGGCACAATAAAAAAAAAAAAAGCATCACTGACACTTCTTTTTCTCCTCTTTCATTCTTATTCTTCAAAAGAAAGGAAAAAGGCAAAAAAACCAAAATAAAAAAATAAAAGAAAAAGGAAAAAATAAAAAATAAAATTAAAAAATTATATTAGGCAGAAAATCCGAAAGAAATCCTAAACGTTGAGAAAAAATGCCACCTGATAGATCGCCTGAAAGAGACCCAAGGTAATAGAAAACGAAATTGTCTCTCTCTTTTCGTCTCTTCTCCATTGTCCCTTCTCTCCAAGATGTCTTCCTCTCATCTTCTTTCCAAAGTCAAAACGACATTTAAAACAACTTGGAAAGCATTATTCCAAGTAAATCTGAAAGATTTTGATTATCTGAACTCCAATGGGCGATTTTGATTATCTGAACTCCAATGGGCCCGTGGGTGAGGACCGAAAGTAGAAGTTTTAGAAGATTTCAAACACGGGACAATATCCCATATTATCCAAGATGTCAGTTTGCTCGAAATCTTTTTAAAACTCACTTTTTAATTGCAACACAAGAGCCAAGATTAGAATATGAAAGAGTACTCAATGATTCATCGTCTCGCAAGTCCCAAGAAGCCTCATAAGTCGTTAAACTATTTTTAAGGCATTTATGAAAAATATTTTCTATAAAACTTTTTTTCAACCCTCTATACAAAATATTTTTTAAGAAGTATCTCTTTAAAAAAACCTTTCTCTTTCAAAAATTTAAATTTTGTTTTGTGATTTAAAAAATCTTAATTTTTTTGTTAAGATCTTTTGCCCAATCATGTGGTTCTAGTTTTCTAAAATATTCTCTCTATTTTTAAAATTTCAAAAAATATTTTCTAAAATGATTGTGCTGTCGCTTTCTCTAAAATCTTGAAGAGTGAACTAAAAATCTTAGGAGAACCTTCCCAATAAAAGAAGCCTTTCCGATATGAGTCTCCCTTATCCAAAAACCTTAGACTTATGGGTGAAAGGAAAAATAAATTCAATTGGCCATATTTTCATCATCATCATCACAATTTCATATTTACCTCCCATTTAATTGGAAACTAATATACAAAAAGCAAAGGTCTAAAGCTGCATATGTTTATATGGCATCCCAAGTAGCATTTTGGTGGCCTCAACAAAACATTACTGTCCCAAAAATCAACATGGTTCCCTTTGTTGTCACTACGAATCCCACTTGTCGGATACTTCTCAACAAAACATAAATGCCCTAGATGTTTTGCAGTTTCTGTTGATGTCTTACGGATCAAAATCCATCGCTGTACGTCCTCTCCCCAAGGGTACTGGTCATTCAAAATGATGACTCTTCTTGTCCTTCCATTGCGTCTCAAGTATGCTGGTGTCCCAAGTAATTGTTAAAGAGGGGCAGTTGTAGACACCCCCCTAATTTTTGGTCGAGAGAATTCCCAAGAAACTTAACTTTCTACTTTAGGCTCCTTCTCAAACCTAAACCTAAACAATAAGCCTACCTAATATCCTTAATTAATCATCTTAGACACTTTGAGTCTAATGAACATAGGAAATCCACCCAAATACCAAATTGATCCCAAAAAACTTAAAAACGAGCACCTTGAATCGTAGCCTTGTAGACTTTCAAAATTCCCTCAAATTGGGCAACATTTGAGTTTCAATTGAAGAGGAGATCAAGAGCTTTCCAAACGTCCAAGTTTCGCCTGAATCCGACTTATGGTTTGAAAGTAATGGTTCCAAGATTTTTTTGCCAAACATTCCAATTTAGTCCTCATTGCGGGAGTTGTATTGACTCGAGCAACCTGACATGCAGTGCGATACGGTAATTTAAGGCTATATTTTCACCAAGAAAATCCTAAAGCCTTATGAAACGTTCTACATGCTTCTGGGGTGCTAATTGTCGGTTCTTGGATGCATTTTGACACATAAAACCCTAGAAAATAGAGGGAATATTCCATAGAAATAGAGCTTATATAAACCCCTTCAACCTTGAATATAAAATTTCTCTAAAAAAATTTAGAAAATCTTAAAAAATCTTGAATTCCATAGAAATCTAAGAAATACCTCTAAACAATTAGGAAAAATCCTTAGAGAAACCTAAAAAATTTCCTTAGATCTCCTAAACCCAAGGACTTTTAGAACCAATTGTTCAAGAAAGAAAGATAAGGCACTAAAGCTGTAAATAAACCTACGGTCTTGATACATGCCCCAATTCCAATTTCTTCAGGTCAGTGATCTCTTTTTTTTCTTTTTATGTTCATTTCTTGTTTATTTATTAATTTTCAAATTTATTTTACTTTTTTTAGCTTTTAAAGATTTAATTTGGTATGAAATTTCAGCTGGCGCTGCCCACAGATCCAAAAGGGATAAAATTTGCCTAGATCTGTATCAATTTTGGATAAGTAATTTGACCGCCCCACTTCTTTATTGATCTATTTATCGTTTAATCATTTTTCACGAATTTGAGGAGATCTCTTCAAAGATCTCTTCATATTTACACGTAAACAATTTGACACCCATCGAAGGGCAGTGGAGCCTCAATATTTGTACTATTAAATAACTAAAAGTTTTTTGTTGTTCTTAATTTTTATTTTTAGCAATTATTAGGAAACACATAAGAAAATTAGGGGCCACAAATAACAAAAAAAAGGAAAAAAAACCCATAGAATTTTGATCAGAGGTTCCTAAACAAGCATGAGTCGCAGCGACTCGTGCTAGTCCCTAATCAAGTCGAATCGACTAGCACTGCTCGAGTTAATCTGAGAAAGGCTCCTCTCCATATTTTTGCGCCCTAAGTTTTTTTTTCCTATTTTCTATAATACTTATTTTTTTCCTTATTTTCAGAGAAATTAATAACTATACTATATATATATGGAAAGGTTTATGTACTTCCCCTATAGCATAAAAGATATATACTTCCCCCCATCTAGCTGTCCAATTTAGATCACGTGAGCCACTGATCGTTTGATCTAAGATCCGACGCTTAAGAGTATTTTATTTTTTAATTTTTTATAAAAATTGTATGAAAATTAAATTTGTTATATGTCATCTTCTAAATAGGGGGCACCTAAAACAAATATTAAAAAGAATTTTTGATAAAATATAATGACCAAAATACCCCTTAAAGCTTTCAAGGGTACTTTTGTTATTTTATTCTATTGAAAATATACTTTTTTTATATTTTTTACAAGTGCGAGTTTAAGAGAGGACTAGACGCACAAAATTTAGTGTGAAAATAATTTGTAAATTTTTTTTTAAATAAAATAGTGTAGAGATGAGAAATTATGATCGGGGACATCTCAACCATCCACTTAAATTGCATAATTGGATAGGGGAAGTACATAAGTTTTATGCAGTAGAGGAAACAAAGAAAGATTATATATATATATATATATATATATATATATATATATATATATATATATATATATATATATATATATATATATATATATATCTAAGCTAATTGATTGTTATGTTCAGTGATGATAGGCTAATTGATTGTTATGTTGAGTGATGAGGTAGCTGTCCTGTAATTTCCAAGAAGGTTTTATATTTTTATAATCAACGTTTGTCCTACCAAATGAGGTCCAATTGACCTCAAACTTCTTCCATTAGAAAAATATCCGTGTCTACTAAAATAGTTATGCTTCAAAATGTACAAGTAGGTCACTGTTGACAAATTTAGTAAAAGTGTAAAACTGATGTTTCTGTTGTTACGAATTTTAATTGCTCAAATGGAGTCTATTTTCTTCTAAACCACTTCTATTTAAAATATTTATGAGTATGCTTGAAATCCCATGTTGAAAACATTTCGAATTTATTCATAAATTGAGAGTTATATAATTATTTGTAGAGATACGTCACTGCTGATAGATTTTGTAAAATCCATAACCATTACTTGGGTTGTCAAAAAGTTTTGAATAATCAAATAGAGTCAAAATATTCACAAATTGCCCTTGTTTGAAAGATACATGTTTTTACTCGAACTTTAATTTTGGATTTATGGATTGAAAGTTATAATAGTGCTAAATAGGACATGTCACTATCCAAGTGTACAACAGGTTTCAAATGGGAAGTCTCATTTCTAATGAGCTTTTGAAGGGACAAATGGGTTCAAATGCTTTCAAACTACCCCCATTTGAAAGATAGGTGTATCTAATGAAAAATTGGTTTTGGAACCATTTTCGAATTCCAAATGGATCGAGCATTATGACCCTATTTATTGGTGGACGTCACTGTCTGAAATTGCAGAAAAATATGACACTGTGATACTAAACATATGACCCTGTGATACTGAAAATATGACACTGTGATACTGCAAAATATGATAATGCGATATTAAAAATGTGATACTGTGATACAGTGGCTCTGATTAATATATGTGATTCTATTATATTATGACTGTTATATGTGCCATGACTGCTACGCAATGGGTCCTTCATTGGTAGTGGCTACTCTGATTCTATTATATTATGACTGTTATATGTGCCATGACCGTTAAACAGTAGGTCCTCTATTGGTAGTGGCTACTCTGATTCTGTTGTATTAAGACTATTATATGTGCCATGATCGCTACGTAATGGGTCCTCTATTGGTAGTAGCTACTACGATTATGTTATATTAAGATTGTTATACGTGCCTTGATCGCTACGCAATGGGTCCTCCTTTAGTAGTTGGATTTGTGATTTTACTATACTAAAAACTGATATATGTGATATGATCACTACGCAATGGGTCCCCTATTGGTAGTTGGGTATATTGTACCTTGACTCCTATGATAGGAGTTAAGTCGAGGAGTGATTGTAAATAACAGGGAGGGTCGCGTCCCTAAATTGTCATGGGCACTACATATTGGTCCCTCCAATGGTAGTGTAACGCCCTCTCGCCTTAAGGCCTAAGGAGATGGTTGTGTCTTGCAAGGCCTCAACCTATCGAAAACCCCAAATTACACAGGGGATTGTGTGTGTGAATGAGGACAACATGAAATGGGACCTCCATTTGTCATTGTCATCCCTCTTGAATGAGGGTAGAAGTTCCAAGTTACAGGATATACTTGACCTGATCAATGTGGCTTCTACTTCGAGAGTAAATATATTTGTTCTGCCTGTCTGAATTAGGCATTTTGTGTGAACATCTGACTGTAACGGTAATAATCATAGATCTATTTACTATCTCAAGAATAATTGATACTTTGATATTTGAATATTACTCTCTTTATACGGCAACTATGTATTTTGATGCATGATCCTACTCTGTGATGCTAGTATGATTTCTGCTGAACCGTAGACCATGTTATTATGTATATGCATGTAGGTAGGAATACAAGGGTAGTGATCTACTTACTGGGCTTATAGCTCACTCCACTTACTTTCATCTTTGTAGAGTGATAACACTTGACGGTGGGAGTCGAGCAGTAGAGTGCTGGCGGCAGACATTAGAAACTTCAGACCTGTCAACGAACCCTTTCTATATAGTAAGTGTCTGGTGGCTAGGCCACTGTGTTGTTTTGGTGTGATGTACTGCAAAGTCAGGCTTGTAAGCCTTGAACTATATTGTAAAGAATCTTGGAGTTTGAATAAAAATTTAATGTCTTTAATTTATTCAGTTTTTAGTGCTTGATGTATGAGTTTAATTTACTTTTCGTGGTTTGTTTTGATTCTGCATTTCCATCACGCGTTGAGTCACTCCCGCCTGAGTGATGTTCGCGACCTTCTGTCGCGATCCTGCACTCTGTCGTCCTCCAGTAGGGTATGTTAGGGATCAGGGGGCGGGGTCATGACACCCAATCCTTTTTTTCTCTTCACTTATATACCCCAAAATTTTCTCTTTCTCTATGGTTACATGTTTTACTCTCTTTCCTCCCATGTTTATCCAAACAACTCTCTCTCTCTTCCCGTATTTATCCAAACATCTATCTCTCTCCTCCCGATAACCTCTCACCACCAAGCATCTCTCTCATCCCATATTTATCCTCTCTATCTTTCTGTGTTTATCCAAACACCTCTATCTCTCTTTTCCTGTGTTTATCCAAGCACCTCCCTCTCTCTCTTTTTTCATGTTTATCCAAACACCTCTCTCTTTCTTCTCCCAATAACCTCTCACCACTAAACACCTCTCTCTCTCTTCCTATGTTTATCCAAACACCACTCTTTCTCTCGCTATACGTATTGCGCATTTGGAAAGAGAGAGAGTGAGGGGAGAGATGGAAAACGTGAAGAGAGTACGGGAGGGGAGAGAGTGAGGGGTTAGAGATGGGAAAGACGGCGAGAGAGAGAGAAAGCGAAGGAGTGCGGGGAGAGAGAAAGAGAGAACTTTGGGACGATGACTTTTAGAAAAGGCATGTCTTTTTAAATTTGTTTGACCTAAAAAAAACAGGTTTAAAGTAGCTCATGGGGTTAGAAGAAATAAAATCTACAATTTTTATGCCCCAAGATATCTTTTAAAGCCTTGAGTCTATTGTGAAATAAAACTTAAAAATAGGGGGTATCGAGACATTTTCCCTAGAAGATATAGACTTCCTGCCATCTAGCTGTCCAATTTAGATCACATGAGCCACTGATTATTTGATCTAAGATCCGATGCCTAAGAGTATTTTATTTTTAGTTTTTTTTATACAAATTCTATGAAGATTAAATTTATTACATACCATCTTCTAAATGGGGTGCACCTAAAAAAAATATTAAAAAGAATTTTTTAATAAAATATAATATCCAAAATACCTCTTAAAGCTTTCAAGGTTATTTTGGTTATTTTATTTTATTGGAAATATATATATATATATATTACAAGTTTGAGTTTAAGAGAGGGCTAGACACGCAAAATTAGTATCAAAGTAATTTGTAGAAAAAATTAAAAATAAATTAGTGCAGAGACGTGAAATTGTGATTGGGGCCATCTCAGTCGTCCATTTAGATTACATAATTGGATAGGGGAAGTACATAAATTGTATGTAGTAGAGAAAGCAAAAAATGTTTATATATATATATATATATATATATATATATATATATATATATATATATATATATATATATATATATATATATATATATATATATATATGAATAAATCATCTACGCAACGCCTATGGGTAAAAATGAATAGTGTTTTTGCCCATAGGCTCATCACTGTCCGAAAAAATCGGGCGGCACGGAACCACAACGGATGGTGCCGTCTGTTGCGAGTCCATTCAATAAACCGCCACAGACATAGAAAGTATGAGGAGGAGGCGAAATACTGTAGCATTTCACCTATAGGTGTTTTTTAGGTTTTCCCATATATATATATATATATATATATATGGGTGCGGTTTGTATAGAGCCTAGGCTCTAAACAATCAAATTAGAGCCTACCTTCAACTAGCGTTGAGAAATGTCGTTTCAATATTGAAAATCTTTGTGATAGCCTTAAAATATATTTCATCTTTATTTTTAAAGTTTAAAGCTTAAAAATTAGTGTAGATTGATAGATCTATGAAAGCTTGAAAATTGATTGTCCAAAAATGCGTTACAAAATACACTATTTCCAAAACTTGAAATCCATTTTTTTTTCATATCTATGCATCTTGATGTCAAGATGATCAATTTGAGTACATTTGGGCAACAAAAGAACTTCTAGTAAATGTTTTGAGGTAGGCTCAAATTTGATTGTTTATGCTATCAGCCTACGGGCTGACTGCTACAGTGTTAGCCAATAGCCTAGATTGAATCTAGACCTATCTGACGGTCAAACCTTATTTCGTATTTAAATTTTTTATTTTTTCTACAAATAAAAATAATTTAAAACTTTAGGCGTATATTCTACTCATCAATGCGCACCTAATAAACATATATAAAAATAATTTGTAAAATATAAATGTACCAAAATACCTCCAAAATATTTCGGAGGTATTTTGATCAATTTATATTTTTGAATTATTTTTTAAATATTTTTATTAGATTCTACTATTTTTTAAGAATAGACGCTCAAAATTTCAAGTGATTTGGATTTGTATAAAAAAAAATGAAAATTCAAACACGAAATGAGGTTGTGACCATTTGATTGGGCTCAGCCCATGGGCTGACATGATCTTTTCCATATATATATATATATATATATATATATATATATATATATATATATATATATATATATATATATTTATGATTTGTTAGCAGCTCTTTGGATCTTAGGTTAGTTTTCCTTTCTTATTTCTTGGTTGCCACACATCTTGCACCCACCACCCTTGTGCTTGTTTTCGATTCAAGTCACACCTGAGGACATTAAAAAAGCGATTATTTCAAGGGAAAGGTTTTTATATTTCTCCTGCAGCAGAAGTTCTATCCTCCCCGTACCATCCAGCCATCCAATTTTGATCAAGAGAGCCACTCGCCATTTGATTTTAGATCCGACATCTTAAAAAGTATTTAATTTTTAATTTTTTTATACAAATTGTATGAATATGAAATTTGGTACGTTCTATCTTCTCATTGGGGCACACTTATAAAAAATATTAAAAATAATTTTATGATAAAATATAATGACCAAAATACCTTTTGAATCTTTTAGGGATATTTTGATCATTTTATTTTATTGAAAATATTTTTTTTATATTTTTTGCTAGTGCGATTTAATAGAAGAATGGACATTCAAAATTTGGTGTCAAAATAGTTTATAGAAAAAATTTAAAAATAAAATGATATAGTGAAGTAACATTGTGGTTGGGGCAATCTTAGCTCTCCATTCAAAATGAAAGGTTGGATAAAGGGGCGTATATAAGCTTTATGCTCTAGGGGAAGCATAAAAAGCTTGCCCTTATTTCAAAAGGTCTTTTAAAAACCCCAAAGCGAGCGCCTGTCTTGCAGGGCGGTTGGGACAACGCCAGAATCGATGCGAGCACCCTTTGGGCCTCCAGGACCTCCAAAACAACCTACATATAGTACGCCCTCGTATGTTGTCTACACTTCCACAATCATGAAGCAGTAACAAAATTTAAACTTTGGGTCTTAAAAATGATTTATTCTTGTACTTCTTTCAAGTAGAAGACTTTGAAAGATTTTCTCAAGTTAAACACTAATCGGTCGTTTGGGAACCTGTATACCCCAAATCAAGTTTTTACTGATGATTATTTTTGTTATTCTAGTATATATAAAAGCTGATTTCGAGTTTTGGCTGGTGGCAAGAAGAACTCAGAATATACATAAGCTAGTAAGTTACCCTGTTTGGCACCATGACGAGGAAAACTAGTTTTTGGTTGTTTTTTGTTAATGCAGTTTGGCCGTTGATTATGAAAGTTGATGATTCTGTAGTAATGCATGGCTAATTAAAATTATTTTTTGAGAATACATTATTCATCATGTAATAAATAAATTAGACGGTTTGGATTTTAATGATCTCTCTCTCTCTCTAATCTTTGCACAATAAAAATTGTCCTAACAGCTTTGGAAATCATGATCCAAATTATGGGGGCCTAGGTTCGCTGAAGCATATTTAGTTCGCTAAACTTAGTGTTGTGATATCATCCATATGTTGTGATATTTATTAGTTCGCATTTGTTAGATCTTAAATGCTGGCACCAAACTAAAACATCCATGTGTTGTGATACAACTTCTCATTTGTTATTGGCAAATGATGAAACTACCTCACTTAAAAATGGTTTATAAGAGAGGCAAGAGTAATACTAGTCAAAGATCTTAAGGGCATCAAAGAAAATTAACTACATATGAAATATTTCAACAAATCTAAAAAAAAACCTATTCTCCTCCATAATCTCAGCAAGTCCAACTATCATCTCCCTCCTATTCTACAATTTTAATGGAAAAACAGGGAGGGAAAGAAATCTTTCAAGAGGGAAGGAGTATGAAAGTGCTAATCCACTCTACATGACAAATGCAAAAACCAGGTCCATAAGGTACATAGGTGGTAGGACGTTGTCAAACTTCCTTGCAGCTGCCTCATTACCCTGAATATGCTCCTCCCAACTCGGTCAAGATATCTTTCTTGTAACTTCATCGAAGTGGAAACCAGGTCGATGAAGGAGAGGTTTAACATTTCTATACACAAATTTCAACTATTTAACCAGTCAAGATATCTTCCTTGTACCTCCATTTGCATTTCTCAAACACTCCATAAGAACCCCCATAAACACTCCTCCAACACTCCATAAGCATCTCATAAACATTCTTCATAAAAAAAAAAAGTACACTGCAATAATAGAAACAATAAACTACATTACATCAGCATTCCATATACAAGAAGTATCAAATGATGAGCTCTAGTGATCCTCTCAGGCTGTACAAGAACTATCAAATGATGATTTGGTTAGTTATAGGTGGGGAGTTGGAATAAGTTCCTAGTACTTCTTTCATGGTTTTTCTACTATTTTTTATTATAAATCATTGAGAGAAATCATACGACAGAAAAGAGAGCTAAATCCCTAACTATAGATTATGACAAATGCAACATAAGATCCGTTTCCTCGTCTCCCTCGTGAAGCTTTATCATGCATTATAATGTCATGTTAGATTCATCTAAAATCATGATAAACAAAAAAAAACGAAGGAAAAATATCTCTATATCCCTTATTTTTAGGTTTCACCTCACAATAGACATAAGATTTTAAAAGATATCTTGAGGTATAAAAATTGTAGATTTTATTTCTTCTAACCTCTGGAGCAAATTTAAAAAGATATGCCTTTTCTAAAAGCCATCCTTCCAAACTTCTAGAGAGAGAGGAGGGCTTCATGGACGTGGGAGGTTAGGGAGGAGAGAGAAAGGTGTTTGAAAAAACACAGGAGGAGAGAGAGTGAGAGATGCAGGAAGAGAGAAATTTGGAGTATATAAGTGAAGAGAGAGAAAAAATTGAGTTAAAAAAGAGATTGTCTTTCTCACATTTGTTTAGGTTAGAAAATAGGTTTAAAGGGGAGGTTAGAAGATATCTTTTAAAATTTTAGGTTTATGGAGAAATAAAACCTAAAAAATGAGAATATGAAAATATTTTTCCAAAAACAAATCATGACAGAGAGATCCAAGTGATGATTAAAGAAACACGACTTCCAGCAAAGAGAGAACATTAGAGCTTGCATGGCCAAATCATGACTGAGATGCCCCTTCGTGTTAGATATCTTGCCCTTAAAAGAGTTTAGGAAAGCCAAGGGTTACACCCCATGGTAGATATCTTCGCTTAAGAAAACCAATGGTTAGAGATGAAAAGCTTAGAGAAAAGCATATAGAGAAATGTAACTCTCACAAAAAAAAAAAAAAACTTATGGAGAAATATGGAGAAATACAGGACAAATAGACACATGATGAAAATGTGTGATAACACATTAACAACAGGTGGGCAGAATCAAAAGAAATTCAATACCAAGAAAACAAACTCCAATCAAACGGCATAGCTGAGCACTGCCACAGTACCACAGTGAACAGAGGTCTGAAACGTGCAAAGGATTCAAGGATTCAATAAACAGATGGAGAGAGAAATAGAGATCATCAAGGTGAAAAAAAAAATATTTCTTAAATATGAACTCAAAAGAATCCGAGAAACCTAACATATCTAGTAATGGACAAATGTTCATCTTTACTCTGGTATCGACGTATCAAACAAAGAAAGCAACATGATAAACAATTAATCCAGAGATGAAGAACAAAGTGTATACAACCAAACCAGATTATAGGAAAAGGAAAATGAAAAGAGCCAAAATTTCAATTATGATACCTAAAGTAGACAAGCAATATGGAGAGCAATATCCATTGGGAGGAAGTTACAGTCGATTTCCCTCCTCGAATTTGCAGATTTAGAAACCATATCTATCGCCATAATCAGTGAAAGAACAAAAAAAAAATAAAAAATCTTTTGCCCCTTGGCAATCGAAACACAATTCTACAGTTCCTTACAACAAAAGGAACTGAAGATCCACCAGAATCCAGTTACTATATAGCTCCCGAATTGTGTAATCTGCTCCCGAATTGTGTAATCTGTATTTGTAATATTTTTGGAGGAACCCAATATATTTAGAATTCCCTCTTTATAGTTTGGATCCGGATTCGGTGCATCCGGGATGCACCGGTTGTGGTGAATCCATACAATCCTCATTATTTAATAAACATATATAAAAAATCATGAGAAAAAAATATAGAGATTGAAGAACCAACAAAACCCTAGCAAGAAAAATAGGTTTACAGGAAAAAAACAAAAAACAAAAAACAAAACTTGGAGCTCTATTGTTAATGGCGGATGAGAGGTTGATGACTTTCGAAAAAACCCAAGAACAATGGAGCTCGACCTACTAATGATTCTACCAACAATGGCTTTTTCGAGCTCTTGGTAAAAATATATGTGAGAGATGGCGGAAAGAGGGCTCTTTGCATATTGCTTCTCAATGGCAGAGGAGGGCTATGCAAACAAAGAAAGATGAGGAATAAAATATAGTAAAAGATGAGCAACGGGCTGCGTGGTATTCGAGTGACACGGGAAATAACAAAAACTAAAATAAAAGTAATCCACGTATTTTGGGGTAAATCTTTATGGGCAAGCTTTCTATGTTTCTCCTACAACATAGAAGTTCTATCCTCCCCTTTATCAACCGTATATTCTGAATGGAGGGCTAAGATTGCCCCAATCACCATGTCACGTCTCTACACTATTTTGTTTTTAATTTTTTTCTATAAACTATTTTGATACCAAATTTTGGACCCCCAATCCTCTATTAAACTCGCACTAGCAAAAATATAAAAAAAATATTTTCAATAAAATAAAATGATAAAAATACGCCTAAAAAATTCCAGGGATATTTTGGTCACTATATTTTATCAAAAAAATATTTTTAATATTTTTTATAAGTGCGCCCCAATGAGAAGATGACACGTACCAAATTTCATATTCATACAGTTTGAAGAAAAAAACTAAAAATAAGATACTTTGAGACGTCAAATCTAAGATCAGACGGTGAGTGGCTCTCTTGATCAAAATTGGACGGGTGGATGGTAGGGGAAGGATAGAACTTCTATGCTGTATGGGGAAGCATAGAAACCTTTCCCAATCTTTATTCTAGTTTTTAGTCATTTTGGAGATGTGAGAAAACTCGTTGTGAGATTTTTTTTATTTTTTATTTTTTATTATTTTTTATTGAGCCGAACACTATTTTGAGTGAAAACTAGATTATGTGAAAACTCGTTTTGGGGTCTACAGGTTCCCAAATGACTCGTAATAGTAAACTATTCAAAAACTGGACGGTTACTTTTCAATCTTAAGTTGGTACTTCTCATACATACATAAGATATGTGAACATTTTTCTGTTTTTGAGGCTGTTTACTAGGTTGAGGAGATGATGTCCCTAAAATATGGAGTTCAATATGTACTCTTACATACTACATGTAACATCACCGAAGAGAGTGAACCTACAGTATGGTCCACAGGAACACGTAACCTCTTTGCTCTACATTATGTCACCAATCAATCTTTTTGGCCATCATGTCAGTGAAAGCAGTAACCAAAGGATAAGGAAAGGGTGGAAAGTCTAGGAGAATTATAGAGGAAGAAAACGGTGATACAATGCCGCATTAGTCTTCTAATTTTTTGTGCCCCATTGTCATTCTACTTTGACTTAACATATTCTACTCAAGTGGAAATAGAATATTCATTTACTCCCTCCAGTAAATCCTTTCCTAGAACTAATTTTAGGATATTAAATTTTAGATATGTAACCTCTTTAACTCGTATATTAATCTCAAAAGAAAAATAAAATACTAATTGTAATATCTCATCCAAATTGAATACAAAGAATCTAATATTTAAAGGAAAAAGTATAGAATAAGACCATTTACTTTTGATACAAGGTGGTCACATTAATCTTAACTATTGGATGTGAAATTAAGTGGCTACAATTATTCCATTGACCAAGCATAAACTTCAAAAGAAATTTTCTCGAACTTTGTGACACATCGACGCTATCAAATTTCACATCAAATGATTGTAAAGAATTGTGGCTACTTTGTATCAAAGATAAATAGTTTCATTGTATACAATCTCATATTTAAATGACGAAATCTAAGTGTCAGAGAGCTCAAATTTCGATTCTTTTTATAAGAAATATCATCTAGTAGTTCTTACGTGGTTCTCAAAATTTTAGATAAAAAAAAATCTCTTAAATAAGCCTTTTGACCGAGGGAGTAGAAATAAACTATACTCCCAAAATAAGAGAGAGAACTTTGTATATTGTCATGATGTGCGGCTCCTTGCGGACGAAATATAACAAGACTAAGACACCTTTCTTTCTTGGGCCAAAACTCATTCGAAGACTCATGAAATCTTTTCACACATACATAGGATATGTGAAATCTTTTACTTTCTGAGGATGGTGGGTGGGTTGAGGAGGTGATGTCCCTACAATATGGAGTTGAATTCGTCCTCTTATCTATATAATATCACCGATTAGAGTAAGTATACAGTAGGGTCCGCAGGAAGTAACCTTTTGGCTCTATATTATGTCTAATTCTTCCCAATCAATCATTCCAAATGACACCAAGATGTGTTACCCCTTAAGTGTCATCTCAATGACAATAGTGGGAAAAGTATATCAAAGAGAAATAAGTTAACGAGTTATTCTTCTCATTTTATGCCCCATTATTATTCGACTCTCTATCTCTACAATTTATATAGGAGAGCAAGGGTGGTAATGGGCTGGGCGGGGCTAGGCCAGTCTTAACCCTAGGTCTTGTCTCTAAAGGGGCTGGCCCAAGCTTGGCTCCGTCATGCCAAGAACAAATGAAGAAAACATAAACGTGAGAGAAAACGAGAGCTCGGCCGGCACTTGCCCTAGCCCAGCCATAGGGCTACAATTTGTGGCCAAGCGGGGTGGCGCGGAGCCTAGCCGCGGCGCCATTGCCAGCCTAGAGAGGAGAGAAAGAAAAAGAGACTTTGTATCTTGTCATGAGGTATAAGAAACACTAAGACACCTTTCTTTTTTTGTTCAAATCATGCAACGACTCGTTATCCTGATATAGGACTTCAGTGCCTTCCTCTTCCAATCGCCCCTCTTTTTTTCAAAATAAAAGAGAAACTAAGTCACTATCATAGTGCCATATCTAATTTGATCTCTACAAATGAGGAAATCAATGTGGCTATACTATTTATTTATTTTTAACGATGCGGTTAGCATGCGGCCAGCCCACATATAGTAGTAGAAATGCACGCTTGGCAATAAATATATATTTTAAATATAATTTGATCCTAATTTTTAGAGAATATATAATCTTCAATATGGAGATCATGAATATGAAAAAAATAAATAAATTTTGAAAACTAAAAATAATAATTATATCAAGAAAAAATTTTGGACCGTTAGTTACAATTGTTTTTAGATGGACCGCCTATTTGCATCCATCATTAAGATGGATGCTTTATACCTCTGGACCGCATATTGTAGAAACACGGTCCAGCCCACATAAAACAATTGTTCTTTTTTTAATGAGGTTTTAGCCACCTGCATCTCTTAGTTGTTGAACTCTAAATTCTCATTATTTACTTTAATTTCATACAAAAGTTAAAAGGAGTTTCCCAACGCGTAGAAAGCACTTCCTCCAAATTCATTTTAGTGAAATTTATTTCGAGGAGTGAGTAATTCTTGGCCTTATCTTGTATATTATCCGAGTTTCATGGATTCATTTTCTAGAGTGAAAAAATGGAGCGTGGTGGATGAGGTAGAAATTAGGACAAAAATTATGAGAAACCAGTTTTAGAAAACTTAAATATTGAAAAGTATGCAAATATGGAATGCAACACAAGTTCTCATACAAAACTATACTTATTCATACAAGGGTGGACAACACAAAGACCATAACAACATCATTATCATTGTTTCCTCTTATTCAAAGCTCAAAATGACCTATATAGAAACCTAGTGGCTTAAAACTCTAAATACTGCTTAATAACTTGGAGAGACAAACACTTTTATTTGCTGCACTGGCTTAGGCAGAAAACTAGACATGGATGCATGGTGATTGGTTCTCTTAGTATGGTGGCTTGTGATAAGGGGGCGGCTTGTAGTGGGGTGGCGGCTTCTTTGGGGGAGGCTTCACCGGAGGTCGTTGCATTGGTGGTGGTTTGTAGGAGGCGAGGGACTCCTTGGCTTCGTCATCTTCTTTGCTCGGAGGGTGACCGGGGTAGTGGCCATGAGGAGGTTTCTTGACTGGTGGCTTCTTAACTGGGGGCTTGTGCACTGGAGGTGGCTTATAGAGAAGCTCATCCCGAGTGTTTTCTTCCTCACTAGGAGGGTGGCCACCATGAGGTGGTGGTTTCTTATGGGGTGGCTTATGCTTTGGAGGTGGTTTGTATACTGGAGGCTTGTGACCTGGGGGTTTTTTCATCTCCTCAAACTCAAACTCAGCATTTGAGTAAGTGGAGAGAACAAACACCCCAAGAAGCAACACCAGTAGCTTAGTATTGAGCACCATCTTTGGCTTTGTTGCTAAAGCTCCTAAGTGGAGTGCCTTTTATAGTTGATGCAGCCTATGGTAGAGTGACACTTGGCAACATAGTGTTTGGGCTGGCCACATTAGCCCTTAGATATGAATACACACTTCAAGATGTACAATGGACCAAAAAAACAATTATATACATATTTTCTGCTCCCACAGGAGTACTTTTTCCATTTACTCAAAATTTGAAAATTGAAAAAAAAGTTAAACACACTCAGTATGTGGCTCAGAAAATAATGCCTTAAAAGTTGAACCTGATAGATTTCCATATGTAGAATTAATATGCATCTCTAAAATCCATAAAAAATGTTGTTTTGACGTTGGAAAAACATCTAATTGATCATCTCTGACATCGATATGTATAGATATGGAGAAGAAAAGAGAATTGAGGTCCAAAACTAGTACATCTTCCAAAATATTATCCGAACCGTCCATTTTCAAGATTTTCATGCATATGTAGATTTGCTTGATCTGAATTATTTTTGGAGTTAAAATTTTTATAATTAAAGATAAAAATAGATTCTGGTGCCATCCTAAAAATTTTCGACATCAAATTTGCATCTTATGACAAAGTTTGGAGCTGCACCTTAATTTGATCGTTTAACGTTGCAACTTCATACAAGCTACACCCATTAATTTTTAGGGGGTTAGACCAGTGTTTGCAAAATTGAACCGGAACGGTTAACCGGACATGGGCCTGGTAGCGGTTTAACCAGTCTAACCGGTAAACCGATCAATTCAACCTCCCTAATCGGGCAAATCCTGGGCTGTAAAAAAAGCATTGAAAAAAAAAGAACTACTAAAATATGAAAAACATATAAAGAATGATTAAAAAAAAACATATTCAAATGAAGTTGAAAATTATTGAAAAAAAATTTATTTTAACTAATTTTATATTTTTCAAGGGCTATTTTAAAAATTTTCTAAACAAGATAGGAAAATATAAAAGTGAGTATTACTAACCAAAACAATTTTTAAAATGTAAAGAATATTTAAAAATACATTACAAATCAAATTATTTATTTTTAAGAATTTATATACATATTTTTTTTATTTTTAAAAATACCGGTTGATCACCCTAACCGCCTAAAACCGGAATCGATCACTGGCCAGTTCCGATCTAACCAGGTGGTTAGCGGTTAGATCGGGCAATTTTGCGAACAATGGGTTAGACCTAACTGTATATTGAAATCAAAATTTCCTTTTTTGACGCTTATTATGTGGTTTTAATTCCAAAAAATTTAGATCGGAACTTTTTTACTAAACAACACTTTCACCCAAGGGCATAAATTTACAGTATACTCCTGCAGGAGCATAGCCCCTGGAGTATGCCACACGCACACGGGAACATTTGAGGATTGTTACGTTTTCGCTTGAGGTGACAAGCACGTGATGGTTGTTTGTGAGATTGTATTTCATTTTTTAATAGTAAAAGCCAAAAGGAATCTATTCCCATAGGAGTAGGTTGTTCATTTACTCCCATTGGTAAAACTCTACCTCGAATTAATTTTAGGACCCTAAAATTTTGGACATATAACCTCTTCAACCTATGTATGGACTAATCTCTTCAACCTATGGACTAACCTCAATTAAAAATAATTCTTATTTGTGCCCTTTATACACTTGAAAAAAATATATCGAGGTTAAGTAGAGACCATTTAATTTTGAAAAAGGTTTATATAAGGTTGCAACCTTAAAATGTAGAACTACGGAAGCACCTCAAAAATCTATTGGTAAATATTTTTAATATTGAATTGATCATCTCGACATCGAAGGGCATGACTATATAAAAAAAAAAAAAAAGATTTTGAGTCCCAAAAATGGTGCATCTTACAACACATTATCTAGACTGTCCATGTTCAAGATTTTCATATGTTTATAGATCAACTTGATTTTAATCATTTTTAGAGTTTAAAATTTTATAATTAGATTTGAAAATAGATTTTGAGATAATCTTAAGAACATTTTACATCAAAATTATATGTTATGATAAAAATGTAAAGGTGTATTTTAAATGGTTTGTTTAAGGTTGCAACCTTATGGAAACCACACCCTTTAATTTTTAGATGTAAGATCGAAGTGTTAGAAAACTCAAATTTCAAATGTTTTTTTTTCTATGATAATCATCTAGTAATTTTGAAGTGGTTCTCCAAATTTGAGATTGAAAGAAATCCTCTCAAATAAGTCTTTCACCAAGTGAATAGAGGTGAGCATAGTATACATGCTCATAGAAAAATGTCCCTAGGACGCATTCAGACGGTGAAAGGGGAAGTATGATTAACTTGGTGCCATTGGTTTCCTGTTTTCAATTTTTTTTAACTTCTCTCGATAACATTTGGAGCACATTTGATTCGTATGAAAATGATTTTTTAAAAGTTATGGCGCACATTCAGATGGTGAATGGGATTTTTTGAGAGAGAAAGAGAGATTGAGTTTTTAGAAAAATAATAGGTTTTTAGAAAAAAAGATTAGTTTTTAGCGAGAGAAATATAAATAAAATTTTAGAAAGAGAATAAGTTTTTAGAGAGAGAAAGAGAATAAGTTTTTTAAAAAAATAAGAGATATTCGGTTTCTTAAGAGAATAGTTTTTGGAGAGAGAATGAGTTTTAGAGAAGGAGAGAGAATAGAATTTTAGATAAAGAAAGAGAGATTGGATTTTTAGAGAGAATGAGTTTTTAGTGAGAGATTTAGTTTTTAGAGCGAAAATGATTTTTTAGAGAAAAAGATTGGGTTTTTAAAGAGAGAAAGAGAGAATGGGCCTTTAATAAGAAAAAGAGAGATTGAGTTTCTAAAGAGAGAAAGGGTTTTTAGTTAGAGAAAGATAATAGATTTTTAAAAAAGAAAAAAAAGATTGGGTTTTCGAAAAAAGAAAACAGTATTTTAGATAGAAAAAGAGAAATAGGGTTTCTAACGACGGGTTTTAGAGAGAGAGGATTGAATTTTTTAAAAGAGATAAGGAGATTGGATTCCTAAAGCGAAAAGAGCTTACATTCCATACTCTAGGAGGGTAGATTCCAAAAGAGTTTAAAAATGAAAGAAAACAATTTCATATAAAATCTAGATAATATTACCGATCGCCGAAAAAAATAAGAAAAAAATGTGAAATATAAATCTAAGAAAATTATTTTTTAAAAAATTAATTTCCAACGGGAAAACTATTTCGCAAACCAAACGTTTCGGAGTAGATGCTGGTTATTCATGAAAAGTAGTGAAAAGGTAAGGTATGGTGGATGGTGGAGGTCAATCGCACATGGTAAGAAATAACTGTGGTCTTTACTTTTTACAAAGTCAAAAACGACGGCCGGATGATTGGAGCTTTATGAATGTGAGGTATATTTCAGGCCAGGTACGTTACCTTTTTTTATTCGTATACGGTTTGCATTGCAATCAAAGCAAAGCGCACCTTCAAATAATTCTGAAAAATGTGGTTTCAATATTGAAAATATTTGTGATAATTTTAAAGTATATTTTTGTTTTTAATTATAAAATTTGAAGTTTTAAAAATAGTATAGATCGAACATATCTATGAAAATTTAAAAATTTTAAAAATTAATGGTCCGAAAATATATTATAAAATACACTATATCCAAAACTTAAAATCTATATTTTTTTTTATGTCCATACATTTTGATGTCGGGATGATCAATTTGAAGATATGTGAACATCAAAACAACCTATTCTAAAAAGAGTTTTTAGGTGCACTATAATTTGATTGTTTAGAGCATCACACTTGTATAAACTTTTTCTTTATTATTTTGAATGATAAATAAATTTTATTAAAAATAATAATGTACACCCACATGTGCACATGGAAGAAAGAAGAGGGAAACAGGGACAAGACAAGAATGGGTAAGAAGAGAGTCGAAGAAAGGAGACAAAGAAGAGAGAAAGAAGAAGAGAGGAGAAAAGAGGACAAAAAGATGGACCCTTTTTTTAATTTTTACTTTTTACTTTTTATTTTACTTCTCTAAAGAAAAAGTTTATATAAGGGTGCCACTTTAGACCACGGATGCCCTTCAAAAATTTATTGGAAAAGGTAGTTTTAATGTCGAAAAACCCTTTTATTAATTATCTCAACGTAGAGATGTATGACTATGAAAAACGAAAAGATTTTAAATCTAAAAAATAGTGTATTTTATAACATATTATCTACACCATCCATTTTTAAGATTTTTATATGTTTATAAATCTATTTGATTTTAATTATTTTTAAAATTTAAAATTTTATTATTAAATATAAAAATAAATTTTGAGTTAATCCTCGTAACATTTTATATCAAAATTATATACCCCGATAAAATTTGACAGGCACTACCTCTACACCTACGGAGGCGTCCGTACGAAAACTGCGCGCTTCTTCTAATATCTTACTTTTTACTTTCTTCCAGTATCTTACTTTGATATTTGTGATATCGGCGCAAAACGCACGAAGGAAATTCCAAAAAGATCTCTCTTCCCAGCTTATATACTGTACTTCAGAAGGAGCAAACTGCTCATCTGCTCCCTCAGGTAAAGGATGTACTTGTAAAGATTTTTTGTAGCTGAAAATTTTGGATCTATTTAAATGTCATCAGTCGATTATTTAAAAAAAATAAATTATATTTTGAGCAATTTAACAGTTGGAGTTGGATCTTGCTGTCTGATTATTAGATGGTGCTCATTCAATTTTGAGACGTAGAGTGTGCATTTGAATTTATCTATTTTTTAATTGGAATTAATCTGTTGGGATTAGAGGATACATTCTCAAAACTTAGGGTTAAAAATACCTCTAGCTTGGCCGTTGCCTGAGGGAGTAAATGGATAGTTTGCTCCTATGGGAGCATAAAATCATTTGGCTTTCGTTTTTGTCCTTTTCTAGAATGATCCTTTCTCAATTAGGGGGAATATCACATGGTTTCATATAATAGCAAACAAAATTAATTAAGATTGCTGTTTCGTGTATGATTTTGAAAAATTTGTCTTTAACTAAGAAAACAAACACTTATGCAACTACTTCTGCTCCTACAGTTTTAGCATTATCACAGCCATAAGAAGGAACTTAATTTAATGATGGCCTCACTCCTTTATATTAAAAAATGGCTAAGGAAAACTTTTATTTGGCCGATCTCCATATAAAACACATTATCATCATTATCATTATCATCATTATCATTATCATCAAAGTTTTTTTCCAATTAATTGGGATTGGTTACACGATTTTTAGTTCGGCGTACTTTCAGTATGGCCATAAGTCCCTATGTCTTTTCGCGTTACTTTCAACCATGTCCATTTCGGCTTACCTGTTACCTTTCTGAGCCTTCCACCTTAACTAACTTACACCTCCTAATAGGTATTATACTAGGTCCGCATCACACCTGACCAGCTTATCTAAGTCTACTTTCTCTCATCTTACCCTCATATAAAGTATATGT
Organism: Amborella trichopoda; assembly: GCF_054954075.1. Classification (NCBI taxonomy): domain Eukaryota; kingdom Viridiplantae; phylum Streptophyta; class Magnoliopsida; order Amborellales; family Amborellaceae; genus Amborella; species Amborella trichopoda. Next base: position 37,118,229 of record NC_142342.1, read on the forward strand.
GAATGTTATTTCCAACCATCAAATCTAAATGGATGGCTGGAAGAGTTTTAGTCACAATATCATACTTAACATAATTTTGTTTTTTATTGTTTTCTACAAATCATCTTGACATGAAATTTGAGGCATGCCTAATTGAAAATAGGGGACCCAAAGTTTTCTTAAACTAGTTTACAAAAAAAAAAAAAAAAAGATAAAAAATAAATGCTTTGAGCCATCTGATCAAGATTATATGCTAAGAGGTTAACTTGTGACTCGATGACTAAAGCTATCCCAAAAGTCCAGTCAGATCGGACAACTAGCAATTGCAGTCAAATGTATTTTGTAGGTGGTTAGCACCACATATAAAGGTTTCACTTTAGTAAATGGAAAACAATGTTTTGTGAGTATTATTTTTTGAAAGTCCCCCTTGTCACCTTTTTTTTCCATTGTCCCTTTTTCTATGTTCTCTCCCTCTCACTCTCTTTAAATTTTAACCAAATTTATTCACTATATTTTTGTGTGTAGAATTAGCATCGTATAGAGTACGAACTCCCTCAATCTATGCACAAATAGGGGAAAAAAAAAAAAAACGGCCAAAAATAGCAGGCAATTAAGAAAAACAATTCAGGATCATCACAATTCAACCCTCTGAATGACGATGATAATATTCTGCCTATCTATAGCTCCTGCCCTCAACGGATGCATCCTCCCTGTTACTGATTTTGATCATGACTTTGTCCTCCACCATCTTCCTATTGTTGTCGATTAACTGTAAGGTCCTTTAGAATGAAATCCATGTAGTAATGGTTTAGTAACCGTATTTTTTAATGCCATAAGATCCACTTCATTTGCTGAATATGATCATTAGGCACCACAGTATGTTAAGATAATAATTCTGTTGTGATACCTTAGCACGCCGCCAACACGCCGCCATAACCAGCTAGTCCTTCTTCTCCTCTAGAATTTCCATTGAAGTTTAGTTTGACCCATCCACATCGGATGTTATAGTAATTGTGAGCTCCTTGTATCAAAGATAAATAGTCTCATTGTATACAATCTTATAGTGAAAAGTATGCATGTCATTGCATTCTCTCATAATAGAAAATCAAGCAAGTCAGGCATATGGATGTTGTAGTAATTGTGAGTTCTATGTATCAAAGACAAATGGTCTCATTGCATACAATCCTGTAGTGAAAAGTATGCATACAACTGTATTCTCTCATAATAGGAAATCAAGCAAGTTAGACATATGGGAGAAACCATCAGATGGGTCAAACTAAACTTCAATGGAAGTTCTAGAGGAGAAGAAGGACTAGTTGGTTATAGCGGTGTGCTAAGGGATCACAATGGAATTATTATCTTAACATATTGTGGTGCCTAATGATCCTATTCGGCAAATGAAGTGGAGCTTATGGCATTAAAAGACAGGTTTACTAAACTATTAGTACAAGGATTTCTCTTTCAGGGATTGTATACAATGAAACAATTTATCTTTGATATAAGGCGGTCACAATTACTATATCATCCGATGTGAAATTTGATAACTTGGGTGCGTCACAAAGTTTGAAAAAAATTCTTTTGAACTTTGAGCTTGGTCAATAAAATAAATGTAATCATTTAATTTCACATCTAATGGTCAAGATTAATTGTGGCCACCTTGTACCAAAAATAAATGGTCTCATTATACACTTTTCCTATCACTATATCCTCTTGTTACCCTTATAAATTCTTTTGATGACTAGGTCAAGCAAACAATGGCAGCCATTACTCTATCCTTGACCTTGAGTACTTCCACTTCTTGTACTTTGCTTTCCATATCCCGCACATTTGTGTGCTACTAAAATGCCTCATAATTAAATACCCACCATCAAGAATTGAGAGGGCATACATTATGTAAATAACTGATCTATTGATCTATGTGTGAAGCATTTCATTTTTTATTGTGGACTATAATCCATGTTTCATTTCTCAAACTAACCCAGTAGTTTTTATGACCCACAGACCACTGTAAGGGTTCATGATTGAGCTATCAACGTCATCCAATAGGCAAAGGAACATAATCCTAGTATATGGATTTCAAGTTTTCCGCTAGAGACGAACCTATTTGTCAACAAGATCGAATGCAACCACAACTCTATTTGCATATTGCACCATCAATGGTGTCTTGCTTTTCCGCCACAACTATCACATGCACATGCCGTGTGATGATCCAGTGATGAGGCTTTGACCCTCGTCTCTAGAGGTCAACCATCACACACAAGGGTATATGTCCCTTGGTTCACTCCCTTAAGCAACTCTGACCTCATCAAGGATAACCCATAAACCCTCATCGGTTTTATTTTCATACCCAAGTAATAATTCCAAATTGACTGGCTTAGCTCGTAAAACCTAGTCAGTGTATCAGCAAATATCATTTGCCTGTCTCAGTCTCTCTGGACCATAATCTCTTGATCCTTTTGGACCACGATCTCTTGGTCCTTCAGGACCATACTCCTACTAGAGTTCTTTGATCCACTATATTAAATATTGGTTACATGTTCTTATATGACCTTTAATGTGCACATAAGCCTTACAAAAACTTAAAGGTAATGATAAATATAATATATATATATGTTGTTTTCCTCGTATTTATTAGCTATTATTTTGTAACGTTCACTAGGGTCCACCCTTGTGCATGATACGGGGCAGCCAACCTAATCATGCTAAAGATGAGAAGCACTATTCTCTCTCTCTTGTGCATAGTTCTGCATAGTCCAGAAAAAAGAGAAGAAACACCATTATCAATAATATTTCATGCACGCACAAAATGTATTATTGTCAATTTTTTAATTTTGCTCTTATCTCTTTCTCGTGCATAGTTTAATATGCACTCATGATCGCTTCACCATATCATGCTCGGTCCAAACAATGCAACATAAGATCCTCTCAAACATTCATCTTGTACATGATTTCACAAAATTTGTATGTATTTTGGCATAAATTTTTGTTCAAGCCCATAATTCAACTTCCTACAGTAGCAATTTTTTTTGTAAAAGTATATCAAAATTAGCATTAAAATTAATACCAATTGACACTTAAACAGGAACTAGCATCTCAATGTTTACATATTTTTATAAAATAAGGGAAGTCCACAGTGTACTTTTTTTTTTTTTGCGAATACAAAAAACAATATTTTGTAATAATTTTTAATATTTTTTTGAAATATTTTTATGGCAAGCAAGGACCAATCTAGGCGATCTAGCAATCCAAACTGCCGATTCACCAATTGATATCGATTTCTAATATGGGAAATCCAAGTTACCGACCCATTTTTTTAAGGGTGCAGTTTGCATAGAGCCGAGGCTAGCAATGAAATTGGAGCTTACCTTCAAATAGTGTCCAGAAATGTGGTTTCAATAATGAAAATTTTTGGCTAACCTTAAAATATATTTTTATATTTAATTATAAAATTTAAAGTTTCAAAAATAGTATTGATCAAGTAGATCCATGAAAAATTGAATAACTTATAAATTGACGGTCCAACCTTATGTTACAAGATGCATTATTTCAAAACTTGAAATCTATTTTTTCTCACGTCTATGCATCTTGATGTCGAGATGATCAATTTGTGCATATTTGAGCAAAACAACCTCTATTAGTGAAATTTTTGAGATAAACTCTAATTTGATTATTTAGAGCCTGGGCTCTTTTTTTCTAAACATAGCCCTCTACCCTCTAGCATGTTAAAATCGGTTTGGTTCTTTTCATGTTTTACTTTTCTTTTACAATCACTGGGAGCAGGTGTGATCAGCTCCCGGCATTTCGGCGGCCAAAAAATACGAGACCAAGTGGGGACCACCTTATTTTATTTTATTATGGGTCGGTCGCCGGACCACCCCACATTATTCAAAGTCCTCCAACTCCTTATCCTATGAAATATTGATAGACTCATATTTTCAAATCTCACCACCATTTGTCAAAAAGAGAAGAAACGGCGGTGCACATGAGTAGCCATAAGACCTACACAATTGCCTTTTACTTGAAAATATTTTTCTCTACACTTTCAGTGAGAATTTCATACACAATACCAGGTACACGAGCTCCTTTTGCATGGAAATTTGTCTCTATACATTTTTAAGAAATTGTATGTAACACGTCCATTGCTATGTAACACTCACATAGACCAAATTATTAAGAAATTTATTGTATCTTGCAACCCAAATTTTTCATGAGATACCTGGTCTCGTGCAAATAGCTTAGCACCGGATGGTTTACTTTCCAAAAGTATTTTCGCCTAGGTACCTCCTAAAGTATTGTTGAAAAATACCAAATCACCCCTATTCCAGGTTCCAACCCACAGCACCCTTTTCTTTTTCAGTAAAAATTTTTATTGTTTTGGCTTAGACACCAAGAACAAGCAAGAATATTTAAGTTTTTGTGGTTTTCCGGGGTGCGTCAAAATTATCAAAATGTCCTCACTTGCACCGAGGTTCTAAACCCAAAAATGTATTTTTTAAAACTAAAAAAAGCATTTTCTTGATTTTCAACCTCGAACAAGTAAGAGCATTTTGATCATTCACTTCAAAGAACTTAAATGATTCAAGTTCATAAAATGTCCAATTTTTTTATGGTTACAAACTCCAAACAAGAGTCATTTGGGTATTTTTGTCAAATTTCTGCAAGTCGTCACTTTGACTAAAGGATTTCCAGAAAATTCCTTTTTTTTTTCCGTAAAACTATTGATTTAACAATGATATTTTAAGTTGGTTTGACCATTTTAATAATAATATTTCCAGATATTTTATGTCATATGGAGTGCGTTAGTTATGCCTTAATGAGTAATATTTTATAACTAATATTATTATACAATCGCGAGGTTGAACAACGTCACAAATTTGAGATCCTAAAAAGACTCTTAATTAAGATTATAAGGTAATGAATGTGCACTTATTTTTGAAAAAAAAAATTTATTTTTATTTTTGGATGATTCAATAGGAATGAACGTGCACTTGTTTTTTTAGCAAATATTTTGTATCTTATATTGATCTCAATTAATTGAAAAAAAAATTAAAATGATGATGATATATTTCGGCTAATTTTCTCACCAACCCACGACTCAATAGGTCGAAATGCTTGTCCCCATGCTTAGGAGAGAGACCGGAGAGACTTGAACTACCATTCAAAGAGAGAGAGAGATACGCAACAACCTTTCAAGAAGAAGAAGAATTTAAGAGGCTAGGATTTTCAGATGCAACGGGCCCTAGCCCGACCCTACCCCCCATAGGGTCTTTCAATGCCCATTCCGGCCTTAACTAGGCCAAAAAGGCCTAGGCCTAAGCCCTATCATGGCTAATTGGGCTAAAAAAAAGAGGGAGAAAAAAAAAAAAACAAAAGAATTAAATAACAGAAAAAATGGTCAGGCCGGAAAGGAAATTCCAATAAGAAAACTTGAGGGAAAAGAAGTTTTAGAAGAAACCGGTGAAATAAGTATTAAGAAAGTAGCAAAATTGATTTTAGGAAAAATTAGAGGGAAAAAAAATTCTGATACGAAAATTTGGTGGTGGAGTAATGAGGTTAAGAATTAGCAAAAACCACTAAGAAAAACACTAGATGAAAATTAAATAAGGATAAACTTAAAGCATATGATAATCTATACAGTAAATTGGGAGCAAGAAAATATGAAAAAAAGGTCTTCAAATTTACAAAAAAGAGAAACAGTGTGCGTGTATAGGGATCTAGACCATATTAAATGGATTAAGATTTCCGATCAAAGGGCCTTGGTGGATGATGAAGATTAATAGTTTATTTTCGAAACTTATTAAATGTAAAAAATAATAGGACCACAACGATAGTAGGAACCGTTGGCATAAATGGGGGAAGAAGTTATAAATCATTCGTTGGATCAGGGTATCGAAAATAAAAGAAGCTTTGAAGATGATAAGGATAGGAAAGGCTTTATTGGAGAAGGAGTCGGAGGGCCAATAAACAACATATTCATAGGATGAGTGTAGCAGAGATAAAGAGGTTGAGATGGATGAGTGGCAATATAAGAATGAATATAATTCGAAATGAATACACCTTTGAGAGAACTTAGTTATCGCTTCAATAGACGATAAGATAAAAGTAGACTTAAGTGGGTTAGCCATATACAACGCTGACCTAGCACAACATCTGTTAGATGGTGTACTTCAAGTAGAAAGGTAAAAAGGCAAAAGGTAAACACAAAAGGATATAGTTTGAAGAAAAGATCTCGGCACTTATGGCCTCACTAAGAGTATGGCCCTGGATAGAGCAGAATGGCACATGATGATTTGTGTAGCCAACTTCAAATAGTTAGAAAAAAATTCTAATGAAGATAATGATGATGATGATGACTATAACAATTGAGCCGTGCCGAACTAGGTCGGTTTTGGGCCAACCCTACGCTCTGTTCGCAGTTGCCCAACGCTGGGGTTACATTTCGCGACCTTGGCCCTAACTTTTTTGGTCAAGCTGGCCGGACCGGGCGAGGCCTCCATAACCATTGCCACCCAAGTCAATGATTCAAAGCCAACACTTTCGAAAGAGGACAAGGGAACCATCACCAAATAAGAGATCGGTCCACTACCAAAGAATTGGACACGAACTAGCGGTAGAAACTCCAAGCATAAGGTTTCGATAGGCAGACGACATGGGCCGAGGACGGGTTTAAAACGAGAAAAATAAAATATTTGATGAAAAAAATGAAGGGCAAAATTTGAAATATAACATCTTTGTTTTATTCATTTTTATATCAAGTTAATAAAACAGGTGATTTTTAAAAAAGATCTAGTGTAACCGTGTTTGAATTTTCAGCAAGGTTTGAAAATCCGTTGTAATTGGTTATGGGCCCGTTGTAACAAATGTAAGGGAAAATAATAAAATTATATTCAGGAAAAAGTTTATAGAAGGTCTTAACCTTATACTGTACGGGTAAGATGCACTTAAAAAATCTACTAGTGAAGGTTGTTTCTATGCTGGAAAACCTTCAAATTAATCATCTCAACTTTGAGATTCATAAACATGAGAAAAAAGGGAATTCTAGTACTAAATATAGTTCATCTTCTAATACATTATCTCGACCGTCCATTTTCAAGATTTTCATGTGTTTATTGATTTGTTTGATCATCACCATTTCTAAAACTTTAAATTTCATAATTGAGGGCAACAACAGATTTCCATAAAATTGAAAGGGTTTGTGGCACCGAAACTGTATTTTCCGCATAGTTTTGAGGCTTACCTTATTGACACATTATACAACCTCCCCATATATGAAACCATGCGATATACTATTCTAGAAAAGAGAAAGACGCAAAATGATTTTATGCTCCCCCAGAACGAACTGTCCTTTTACCCCGTCGGGCAAAAACCAAGCTACGGTACTTTTAAACCCAAATTTTAGTGATGTATCATCTAAAACCTAGAGACTAACTCCCCACAAAAAATAAAATAAAAATAAAACAAGGAAAGAGAAAGATTCAATTACACATTCTATCATCCTAAAAAACGTAATATACTAAAATTCAGTCAATACAATCCAAATATTGGACAAAGGGGGCCAACAGGTTGGGTTCGAGTCGAGTCGGACTCCAGCTGGACTCGGAGGTTTTGGACCTAGACCCAATCTTTTGGGTCGAAAATTTGAACTCATACTCGGACCCAATTTCGGGTCTCGTGTCCGTTCGGATCCATTGCCACCATATGCCTATGAGCTTCTTTCTTTTTTCTTCTTCTTTTTTGTCCATTTTTTTTACCATTATATACCAAGTATTGTACAACCTTTACGAAAACCCACATATATCCACATTCCTTATTGCTTTACTAAAAAACTAGCAATTCCTAAGAAACAAATATATCGACAACATTTATGAATAACCACATATACCCATATTATTCGGGTCAGGTCTGGCTGAACCCGGACCTGAGGTCAGGTCTATCTGTCGGGCCCCAGGTTCGGTCGAGTCCATTGCTAACCCTAGCTGGACAAGAAGATCTATGTGAGAGCTCAAAATTTATTACTCTTTTTGAAAATAATCATCTAGTAATATTTAAATAGATGAGGTCTTTGACTCTATTCTCACCAAAAGGTAGGGGTCAAAAATCCCCACTGAGATACCGCTTTTTTACTTACCCCCAAAAAATAATCATCTAGTAATATATTTAAATAGCTTCCAAATTTTAAAATCCAAAAAAATCTCTAGAAGACATCTTTTAACCAAGTGTGTTCATTTGCTCCCACGAGAGTATAACATACACGCTCAATACAACGAGCTTTTTTGAATTGGGATTGTCTACAAAGAGACAATTTATTTTTATTATAAGAAGGTCATAACTATTCTTACTCATTAGATGTCAAATTAAATAGTTTGAGGTGAGTCTCGAAGTTCAAGTTTTTTTTTTTTTGAAGGTTGTGTCTATTCAATGACACTCTGACAACCACTCATTTTGAAATTTATCAGAGTAATAAAAGAGGATATAATGGATATCAGTATTTTGAAACTCGACCGTTGTAACTCGGCCTCGCCCTATGGGCGAGGTGAGTTTTGGCCGAGCTAGTTGTACACCATTTTTTTAGTTTAATCATATTAAAATCTCCAACCTAGATTAGTTATGTAAAGTTGTATTTTTGGTTCTTACTTATGCGTAAAGTCAAACCCTTCAGGGTTCCATTCGTGTTACATATGTGGCTTAACAATAAATAGTGCATTTTTACTATATATTATTTAATTTTATCTTCATTTTCTTAAAAGAAAAAAAGATGGACTCGGGCGAGTTATTCAGACTCGCTTGAGTAAATCGCCTCGGCCAGAGCTCGAACACCTTGGCCGAGTCAATTTTTTGAACTACGATGGAAACTATGCATGTGCTTGCATTCTCTCTAAGTAGGAAATAAAGCAAGTTAGAAATATGGGAGAAACCATCGGATGGATCAAACTGAACTTCAGTGGAAGTTTTAGTGGAGAAGAAGGACTAGCTGGCTATGATGGCGTACTAAGGGATCACAACAACATTATTATCTTAACATACGCTGGTGCCTTATGACCGTATTCACCAAATGAAGTGGAGAATATGGTATTAAAGAGTGGGGTCACTCAAACTGTTAATACATCATGAGAAATTCGTAGTTTAGGGAGATTCAACAATGTCATAAAATGTTGCAAGAATTCTATGGAGACAGCATGGTATGGTATTGGAGACCAACCATGGATGAAATATAATCCAATTTATGCCAAAAACAAATTATATTCTAGTACATTAAGAAGGAAAAAAATAATGAAGCTGATAGTTTGGCCAAATCAGAGGCTAATCAACATTCATAATAGGAAGAAAATCAGTAAATGAAGGATGCATCCATTGAGGGCACGAGGTATAGATTGCCATAATGTTATCATCATCATTCAGAGGGTTGAATTGTGATGATCGTGAATCTTTCTTCTTGCTTGCCTGCTAGTTTTTGCCTTTTTTGTTTCTATTTGTGCATCGATTGTGGGAGTTTGGACTATACATGATGCACATTGTACACACAAAAATATAGTGAATAAATTTGGTTAAAATTCAGAAAAAAAAAGAGATCATAGAGAAAATGACAACGGAAAAATAAGGTGACAAGGGAACCGATTTCCTTTTTCTAATAGAAAACTTTACATGTGGTGCCACCCACGTATAAAATACATGTGATTATGATTCCCAATTGTCTGATTTGAATGGACTTTTAGTTATAACGTCAAAAGATAGATCCCGGGCATTCTGATCTTTATCAAATGGCTCAAAGTATTTGTTTTCGATCATTTTTTTTTATAGATCATTTTGAGATAAATTTTTGGGTCCCTCTTCTCAAGTAAGGACGCCCCAAATTTCATGTTAAGATGATTTGTAGAAGATTAACTAAAAGCAAAACTATGTTAGATGTGACATCATGATTGAACATATCCTAGCCGTCCATGTAGATTGGATGGTTCAGAATAAAAGTCACATATGTTTTATACGTGGGTGGGGTACCATGTAAAAATTTCCCTTCCATAAATAGCCATTTTTTAATATAATGAAATTATGCCGTCATTCCTTTACCGTGGGCACAAGAGAGGGGATATTTTTTTCTTTCCATTTTGTTTTTTTGAAATAATTCTTTTTACTTTCTTAAACAGTTTTATTCATAAACCATATAAACTCTTTCAATTGAACCATAAAAAAATGGAAGATACTACAAAACGCCCATAGGCGAAAATGAATAGTGATTTCACCTACCCTCATCACCATCCAGACTTCATCGTACGGTCGCAGTTGTCCGGTAGTGTTTCATTTTTCATTTTTTTTTACTAATCTGAATGAGGTGCACCTAATAAAAATATGAAAAAAATAATTTGTAAAATATAAATAGACCAAAATACCTCCATAAATGTTTTGGGGTATTTTGATCAATTTATATTTTGTGAATTATTATTTTCATATTTTTATTAGATGTACCTCATTAAGATCTACACATACTCAAAATTTCAAGCAATTTGGATTTGTAGAAAAACAAATTGAAAAATGAAACACTACCAGACAACTGTGACTATGCGATGAAGTTTGGATGATGATGAGGGTAGACGAAATCACTGTTCATTTTCGCCTATAGGCACAAGAGTTTTTCATATAAAATGTATAAGAAAAAAAAAGAAATTGTGGAAAGTATTAAACTACAATGAGAGAACTTGAGTTCCTTCATATGGCTGTGACGATGCTAAAACTGTAGGAACAAAAGTAGTTGCATAAGTACTTTTTCATGGTTAAAATTAGACAAATTTTTCAAAGTCATGCAAGAAAGGCCAATCTTATTGCTACTAAAAAATAGTAAATTATATTCAGTATATATGAAACCATGCGATGTACCTCCTAAATGAGAAAAGATCATTCTAGAAAAGAAAAAGAGAAGCCAAATGATTTTATCCTCCAGCAGGAGCAAACTGTCCATTTACTTCCTCGGGCAAGGACTCAGCCAGGAGTATCTATAATACCAAATTTTTTTGGGATTTATCCTCTAGTGCCTATTGACTAACTCCAAAAAAAAAAAAAAAAGAGACAAATTCAAATACGCACTCTATGAGACTGAAAAGCTTTTTATCACACAATTGAATGAACACCATCTAATCTTTGGACAACAAGATCTAATTGTCAAAGAGCTGATTATAGATACATATTTCTTTTTTTTGGGTTGAAATGAAGAAAAGAATTACAGGCAGAAATACATTTCAATCCTAAAATTTAGATCCAAATACAAGAAATGTTTCATTTCACTTCCAAGTATCCATACGGCACCTTAGGGTCTGAAATGCATTTCGAATCATTGTAGACTCATGTGGGCTTTTGATCCATGAGTTTGATGCCCCAAAACGAACACATATCCGATGACTTTTGTGGAATCAAAATGAATGGCCGACTTTTCTGGAATCAAAATGAATGAGCAAAAATAAAAATAAAGGCGCAAAACATTTTTGTTTTATAACTCAAACTTCAATTTTATCTTTTCATCGCGGTGGACGTGCAAAATTTTTGATGCACACTCCATCTTTAATACGAAATTTGGAAATGAGGACTCATGTTATTAGGTGTGATCCTGAAGCACCTAAACCCTAATCCAAACCAAAACTCAGTCAAAGACCATGTTTTATCCTGGTTACCAATATTGTTATGGGCAAGCTTTCTATGTTTCTCCTACAGGATAAAACTTATATATTTCCCCTTATCCAACGTTCCCATAGTGAATGGAGAGCTGAGATTGTCCCAATCACCATGTTGTCTTTACACTATTTTATTTTTAATTTTTTTATATAAACTATTTTGACACCAAAATTTGGACGTCTAATCCTCTATTAAACTCGGACTAGCGAAGAAATATAAAAAAAATTATTTTCAATAAAATAAAATGATCAAAATACCCTTGAAAATTTCAAGGGGTATTTTGGTTATTATATTTTATCGAAAATTTATTTTTAATATTTTTTAAAGGTGCGCCCCAATAAAAAAATGGCACATACCAAATTTCATATTCATACCATTTGTATAAAAAAAACTAAAAATAAAATATTTTGAGACGTCGAATCTAAGATCAAACGATGAGTGACTCTCTTAATCAAAATTGGAGGCTGAATAATAGGGGAAGCATAGATCTTCTATATTGTAAGGGAAGTATAAAAACTTTTCCCAATTGTTACGGTGTCTCTTAACTTGTAATGTTAGTATACTTTTAGAATAAGGTAAAAGTTTGGTTCCTTATAAATGATAGGCAATCCTCTCTCTCTCTCTCGATTCTATTTCATGTAGTAGAGTAAATAAGCCTTGGCCAACCACTTAAATCGGCTACTAAAATTGGGTTGGTAGTGGGGAATGATTGAGATCAATAATGTTACCTAACCATTACACTTACAGGAAACAACCAAATTTATGTCTGCCATAAAATCGAAGCCTAAGAGATTAGTTCTATTGAAAGTTATTTTGACCAACAAGACCCTTGAGACTCACAAACTTACGAAATAAAAAAAGTTCCCTTGCATTCCACCATACTTTCCTTACATTCAATAGGAGTACCAATTCTTTGCATAACGTTTAATTTTAGCTAATCTATTTACACAAATGAAACGGTACATGTTTTTTTTTTGTTTTTTGTTTGGTAATTCCGGGGAAGACAGCCCCTACCAGTTTTTACGAAGTAAAAAGCTTACATTGCACCGAACCTTAAACAATAAAATTAGAGTCTATCTCAAAAATTTCACTAAAAGAGCTTGTTTTGATGCTCAAATATCCTTAAGATGAATGGACATAAGAAAAAATGGATTTCAAGTTTTGGTAATAGTACATCTTGTAACGAATTTTTGGATTTTCGCTTTCCAAGATTTTCAAGTTTTCATAGATTAGCTTGATCTACATTATTTTTGAAACTTTAAATTTTATAATTAAAAATAAAAAGATATTTGAAAGCTATCACAACGATTTCCAGTATAAAAACCATATTTCTCGACACTATTTGAAAGCAGGCTCTAATTTGATTGTTTAAAGCCTCAGCTCTATTCAAACCGCACCCTTTAACAAATAGTTTGGGAGTTAGTTTTTTTGAAGGCAATAATAGGGTGGCGTCGGTAGAAATAAAAACCACAACATGTTGAGTAAGGTGTAGGGGTGCAACCACCATGAACCCAATCCCTTTCCTAAGGTACATAGTTCCTTTTGCTTGGAATTTTTTCTCAATACACTTTTTTTAATGAAAATGACAAGCACGTGCATTGCTATGTATCATTCATATAGAATCTAAATGGAAGTAATATTCCACCAAATTATTAAAATTTTTATGGTATTTTGCAACCCAGTTCATGAGATACCTGGTCTTGCGCAGATAGCATAACACTGGCTCTCAATTGTCTTAAATCGACTAATTTGATATTTCTTAGGTATTTCCTAAATTATTTTGTTGCCAAATTGCCAAGCACCTGTACCTGTTCCTATTCGTGTTCAAATTCAAAAGTTTTGGTGTAGGAACCCAGAACATGCAGGTGTATTTTTACACGTTTTGATTGTAGAGATTTTAGAGTATCAAGTTTACTAAAATGTCCCCACTTGCTTCGAGGTTCTAAACCCAAAAACATTTTTTCTTTTTTTGCTGAAAAAGCATGAACTTGATTTTTTAACCTCGAACAAGGAAGAGTACTTTGGCCATTTGATTCAAGTAATCTCAGTTATTGGAATTACTAAAATGTCCTGACCTAATCACTGTTACTGGAAACGAGAGTGCTATTTTTAACAAAATCCTTGAAGGCGTAACTTGACTTAGGGATTTCCAAAAAGTACCTGTTTTTTCCGTAAAAATAATTGAATTTAGCACCTCATTGTTTGACTAATAACTTTTATGGAGATTACATCCCCACTATTTTATTTCTGTCTTATATTAGAAATAGGTCGCCTTGAACCTTCATAAAAATGAGGTCTGAATGGGCAATTGATATTATCAAGCAGTCCGATGATTAAAAATCCGACCTGGGGCAAATTTGTCAAAAAAAAAAAGAAATTCTAGGGATCTGTCTTTCTGAGTAATAGCTGACTATTTTAAGCCCTTTTCGTTATTATGATGGTTTAAAAAACCGGTATGGACGCAAATTTCCCTGAGTTTTACTTCTTATGGAGTACGTTATTTATGCCTGCATGAGCAGTATTTACCGCTAATATGATTACATGACTCCAAGAAATGTTTTGGTGAATGGTTTTTGGGGTTCTAAGAAAATGCAGCGATTTTCAACTGGGATGAAAACTGATATTTTCTCAGTTTTCCTTGCTTCGAAACCAGGTGTCAAACCAGTGCAGCAAAGAATCAACAAGCATTGAGCATGACTATCAGATTTTTTTTGTTTTCGGTAGATCAGTGGTAGGAATCGAACTTGAGATGCGGCGCCGCTAAACATCAGCAGCTAACCACTCAAGCCCAAACCCAATTCCTGTTTTTTTTTTTCGGTTGGTTGCCAATCAGTATTCTAGCATCACTTTCTGTGTGAAACCCCAAACCTAGTATAATGCCAAAATTATTGCCAGAAATAACATAGACAAGTATATAAAGAAGCTAAATATCAACCTGATAGTAGCATGAATACAAGTCCACCTTCAACACATATTCAGCAACTATTAACAACAAGAGATCACACCGACATGAAATTTTTTCAAAACATGAAATGGCTTAAAGAAGCACTAAACCAGGATCATCCATGTCATTAGAGCTCTGCCACTGGTTAGTACTTGTGGAACCAATTACTTGAACAAAAAGAAGAGCCCAGGGTCTTTTATTTAGGTTGCTGGCATAGGGAAAGACTAGAAATGGAAATATGGAGGTGGATGATAGTATGGTGGGGGCTTCTTAGGAGGAGGCTTTAGAGGAGGGAGCTTCTTTGGTGGTGGTTTCATGACTGGCGGAGGCTTTAGAGGAGGGAGCTTCGGAGGAGGCTTTAGAGGAGGGAGCTTCTTTGGTGGTGGCTTGTAGGAGAGGGGGGTCTCCTCTTGGATCTCATCCTCAGTAGTAGCAGGGTGACCAGGGTACTTCCCATAAGGAGGCAGTTTCTTAAATGGTGGTTTCTCATATGGTGGTGGCTTGTAAATTGGAGGTGGCTTCACAATGGGGGGTTTCTCATATGGTGGTGGCTTGTAAATTGGAGGTGGTTTCACAATGGGGGGTTTCTCATATGGTGGTGGCTTGTAAATTGGAGGTGGCTTCACAATGGGGGGCTTCTCATATGGTGGCTTGTAAATTGGAGGTGGCTTCACAATGGGGGGCTTCTCATATGGTGGCTTGTAAATTGGAGGTGGTTTCACAATGGGGGGCTTCTCATATGGTGGCTTGTAAATTGGAGGTGGTTTCACAATGGGGGGCATGGGGGGCTTCTCATATGGTGGCTTGTAAATTGGAGGTGGTTTCATAATGGGGGGCATCTCATATGGTGGCTTGTAAATTGGAGGTGGTTTAAAAATGGGGGGTTTCTCATATGGTGGAGGCTTGTAAATTGGAGGTGGTTTCTCAAATGGTGGAGGCATGTAAATTGGGGGTGGTTTCTCTAGTGGGGGCTTCTCATATCCAGCATTTGAGCAAGCGGTGAGAGCCACCAGCCCAAAGAGCAACGCCAGTAGCTTAGTGCTAGGCACCATGTTTGCCTTTGTTGCTAATGCTCTTGGCTTGATGGCCCTTTTATAGCTAAGTAGACCAATTAGAGCGTGCCACGCGGCAATTCACATTCCATTAGGCTACTAGGATCTTATTCCTTGAAGGGGTAAAAATTACCTATAATCAAGAATGATGATAGTACCTAGTAGTTATCATTGGAGCTCTATAGGACAACATTGAGCTGTGCACCATTGAGGGTCCACAGAAATTGCAGTTTATAACATGAATGGTGACATGGACGTCGAGGTTTATCATAGAGAAATGGGCCACTGCTTAAGTCGGCAAGTGATACTGTTTTTGTGGACTTTGGAGGTGGCATTCACATTGGAGAGTGACGGTTTCATTTTTTCACTTGGTGTGGTTGGTGAGGGCCTACACTTTACGGTAAAACGTAAAACAGCACCTCACACCCCATTGGAAAATGTGGGTTTGTTTTTAGAAATCTATTGCTTAGAATGCTATTTTTCTCACTAGTTAAATGGGTGCGGTTTGTATGGCTAAACCATCAAATTAGAGCCCACCTTCACCTAGGCGTGGTTGGTGAGGGCCGACACTTTACGGTAAAACGTAAAACAGCACCTCACGCCCCATTGGAAAATGTAGGTTTGTTTTTAGAAATCTATTGCTTAAAATGCTATTTTTCTCACTAATTGTGAAAATGGGTGTGGTTTGTATAGCTAAACAATCAAATTAAAGGCCACTTTTACCTAGGCATGGTTGGTGAGGGCCTACACTTTACGGTAAAACGTAAAACAGCACCTCACGCCCCATTGGAAAATGTAGGTTTGTTTTTAGAAATCTATTGCTTAGAATGCTATTTTTCTCATTAGTTATGAAAATGGGTGCGGTTTGTATAGCTAAACAATCAAATTAGAGCCCACCTTCAAATAGTGTTGAGGTTTCATCATTGAAAATATTTGTGATAGCCTTAAAATATAATTTCATCTCTAATTATAAAATTTAAAGTTTAAAAAATAGTGTAGATCTAGCAGATCTATAAAAACTTGAAAATCTTAAAAATGGACGGTCTAAAAATGTGTTACAAAATATACTATTTACAAAACTTGAAATCCATTTTTTTTCATGTCCATTCATCTTGATGTCGAGATGATTGATTTGACGATATGTGCCACTTCTAGTAAAAATTTTGAGGTAAGCTCTAATTTGATTGTTTAGAGCCTCGGCCTTATATAAACTTTTCTCTATGAAAATTGAAGCTCTAGAAACAAGATCTAGTGGATCTATGAACACTTGAAAATGGATAATCAGACCAGTCTTCGAATTCGAAATTTATTTTTTCATAGCCATGATCAATGAGGTTGATATTACCAACTTGGGGTTTTATGATGCTGGAATTGTAATTTCCAATAGGATGTTTGGATAGAGCTGAGGATCTAAACTATCAAAGTAAAGCGAACTTTCAAATAGTGTTGAGAAATATGGTTTTAATGTTGGAAATCTTTGTGATAGCCTTAAAACATATTTTCATATCTAATTATATAATTTAAAACTTCAAAAATAGTGTAGATAGAGTAGATCTATCAAAACTTGAAAATCTTGAAAATTGACGGTCCAAAAATGCATTACAAGATGTACTATTCCCAAAACTTGAAATCTATTTCTTTCTCATGTCTATGTATCTTGAGGTCGAGATGATCAATTTGAGGATCTTTGACATCAAAACATCTTCTAGTAAAATTTTTTAGTGCAGCTTAATTTGATAGTTTAGAGCAATGGTTTAAAAAATGGATCAGTGACCCAGATCGGGCTTCCAAAAAATCGATCCGGATCAGCGAATCAGCGATCCGGATCGGGAATCGGGTGAATCGGTTAGAATAAAGCTTAAAAAAAATCCAAAAAAATTATTAAAATTCATTATAAATATTGTTTTCTAGGAATTCAATAAGAAATGAAGGTACTCCATTAAGAATTTTCATGTTTTTTAATGAATATGCAAATATTGATATGTTTTTTCCCTGCATGAACCGCCATTCAGCATTTAATTTACATCACACAAAAGGATAAACATATAATTATCATGGAATAAGTATATCAACATACATGGACTACAATAAAGCATAAAATTAGTAACATATGATCTAAAAATAAAATGATAGACGACGTTATTGTTCTTCTTGGTCACGCTGGTGCCATTGATTGAATTCGTTTAACAATTCATTTATTCGATCTAAAAACGAATCATCAATATTAGCAGGCGTCTGACTATTCCCAAATCCCTGAGTGTTAGTGTTTTGTTGTGTTCCCAATCTAAAATCCTCGAAGATTGTCCATCCTTCATGCTCACCTGCACTGTCGTGCTCATCCCTACACTGTTGCTGTTGGGACTCGATATGTGAATAATATGGCTGGGATAGGGTGGCCTCAGAATGATCATCTCTTTCATTTTCTCTTAGAATAATATGGATTAAAAAATAATAATAATAAATTTTCAAAAAAATCGATCATGGATTAAAAAAAAAAATCACAAATTTTTAAAAAATTCTATCATGGATTATAAAAAAAATTCGATCATGGATTAAAAAAAAAAAATCACAAATTTTCAAAAAATTCTATCATGGATTACAAAAAAAAATTCGATCATGGATTAAAAAAAAAAAATCACAAATTTTCAAAAAATTCAATCATGGATTACAAAAAATTTGATCATGGATTACAAAAAATTCAATCATGGATTACATAAAATTCGATCATGGATTACAAAAAAAAACAAACAAAAAAAAACAAAAAATTCAATCGTGGATTACAAAAAAAGAAAAAAGCAATTCGATCATGGATTACAAAAAATTCAATTATGGATTACAAAAAACTCTATCATGGGTTACAAAAAAAGCAAAAAACAAAAAATTCGATTATGGATTACAAAAAAAAAAACAAACATTTCGATCATGGATTACAAAAAAAAAAACAAACATTTCGATCATGTATTACAAAACATTCGATCATGAATTACAAAAAATTCTATCATGGGTTACAAAAAAAAAAAAAAAAACAAAAAATTCGATCATGGATTACAAGGAAAAAAAACAAACATTTCGATCATAGATTACAAAAAATTCGATCATGGATTACAAAAAATTCTATCATGGGTTACAAAAAAAAAAAAAAACAAAAAATTCGATCATGGATTACAAAAAAAAAAAAACAATTCGATCATGGATTACAAAAAAATCTATAATGGATTACAACAAAAAAAAAAAAAAACAAGTGCGTACGGGACTCACCGATTCACTGTTCGGACTCGCCGATTTCATATAATGAATCGGCGAGTCACTGTACAGAATCGTCCGGTTCTCTCTAGAACCGGACGATTCCCGTTTTTTTCGCCGATTCGATTCGTCCATGACGATTCTCGAGTCGAACCGAACGAGTCCGATTCGAGACAGCGTTTTTTTAAACACTGATTTAGAGCGTCGCAATTCTATAAACGTTTTCCAACTTTTTATAATGAAACATAGGCTTAAACTAACTTTTTCCTTTGTAGCTTTTACTTTTGACAAAGTATTTGAGATGGACAACAAAATGGGTGTTCTAACTAAAATTTATAACCAACATTGCAAAAATAATTTCACAATAACATTGATTTTAGAGGGAGGACTCACGTGAGTAGACGACTCTTTTGACTCATAAAAAGTAGACCATTTACTTTTGGGTCTGGTTTGCATAACAACTAAAATAGCTCAAATCAAATAGATCTATAAATATATGAAAATTTTGAAAATAGGTGGTCGTGATGCACGATGTATTATTTTTGAGACTCAAAATTTTTTTTTTGTTTTTTTATTTTCATATATTTTTATTTTGAAGTGATAAATTAGAAGGGTTTTCAACATCAAAACAGCATTTTCTCATGTAATTTTGAAGTCCAACTCAATTCTATATTTTAAGGTTGCTGCACTTTTTTTTCCTCTACTTTTGACCATTTCTTTTCTTTATAATCATTTAACTTTTTAAACTCAAGTGCAAATTATTGGAAAGTAGCACCATTATCCCACAATGATCCATAATCACGTTGCCAATACACATGGAAATGGAAAAGGAGGCATTCAATGTTTGTTTGGTGGAAAATCAAGAAATTTGGTCACCAACTTACCGTCTAATCACACGAAGTTGTATGTAGTCATTGTACAGTGGCCAAGTGTTGAATTTGAGTGGATACAACGATTTTGAATGTCAATCGCATTAAGCTTAGCTACATTTTCTACAAGATGACTTTTCACCTTCTTCATTTATTAATTCAAACCATGTTTTCACACAATTTATGGGAAGTAATAAGCCGAGTACCACAAAGCTATTAATGCTTTCATTTATTATTTCAATCCATGTTTTCATAGTCACAAATTTTGCCCAATTTTTTTTGAAAAGTTAGTCTCTATTTTGTTGGAAAGATATGTGTGAACAATTTGGTAGACTTGAATTTTCTTTGCCATAATTTAGCAATGTAACTAGGTGGTTTGATCTCGATTTTAAAGAGAAATGTAATTTAACTAAAGAAGGAGAAAATTCCATACATATGTCAATGTTATACTTTAGAAGTGCGGTGCATTTTCAATAACCAATAAAAAAAATGTTAGTTCAGAACTTCAGATATTTAAAAACCCTCCAATTGATCTTCTCGACTTCGAGATATATGGGATGCAAAAATAAGTTCCGGTGTTAAAAATAGTGCAAATTGTAAGACTGTCCATATTCAAGTTTTTCAAGTTTTTATATATCTACTCATTCTGTATTATTTTTAGTGCTTTAAATTTTGTAAGGAGTCGAAATATATTTTCCGGCCATCGTAAAATTTCCAGAACTAGAAGTGCATCTTCTGATAGGATCAGAAGTATGCCTTACTTCCAACCAATGGTTTAAAAAACGGATCAGTGCCTCAGATCGAGCACCTCAAAAATCCATCCGAATCGGTGAATCGTCGATCCGGATTGAGAATCGGCCGAATCGATGCTATTAATCCTTAAAATAAATCTAAAAAAATTATAAAAATTCATTATAAATGTTGTCTTTTAATAATCCAATAAGAAATATGGGTATTACATTATTAACTTTCATTTTTAATTAATTTATGAATAATTAAGATGTTCTTTTACTGTATGAACTTATGTTAACCATTAAATTTGCATCACATAAATAAAAAAAACATAGAATTACCATGGATAAAGTATATAATCATACATAGACTAAAATAAATAATAGATTAAATCGATGAAAAATGGCTACTAAAATCTCGAATTGGTGGAAAAACCTAATCCACTAAAAAAAAAAAAACCAAATTATTACAACCTAACTAACTATAATCCAAAATTATTACAACCTATCTAACTATAATATTATATATTGCAACGAAAATTGTTGGTTTATATTTTACTATATAAATAATAGCAAATTTAAAATATTTTATAATATCATTTAATTTAAAATGTATTATTGATAACTGTAAGAAAAATAATACAGTACAAGATTTATAATACAAATAAATCAAGAAGTAGATAAATATTTGATCATCGATATAAATTATTCGAATGCGCATCAAATTTCGAAATAACACTTCAAATTTTTTAAAATATAATTTTTTAGAATTCTAGAATAAATTTATTAGAAGAGATTGTTAGACAGAGAAATATTTCAAATGTGTATAAATCATATCTTAAAATCAATATTCGTAAAATTTATATTAAAGCTTACCATATTATAAAAATAAAAATAATAATTAGATCAGTTATTCTTAGTTTGTATTAAAAAATATTTGTTGCATTAAGAAATATCTTTTATTTTTTTTGACGATAAATACTTGTTGCATTTTTTTTTACGAGAAAATATGATATTTGTTGTATTACTTTTTTTTTTTTTGTCAAGGAAAAGAAGAAGATGTTATATTACCTTTTTTTTTTTGCTTGTTGTATTACTTTTTATCTTTTTTATTTCTTTTATCATATTATTTTTTCCATTTTAGATTTTTTTTTAAGTCAAAAGTAAAAACCTATCTTTTTTTATTTTTTTATTTTTTATGAAGACAAATTTTAGTTTTAAAACTCTGCTTTCAACTGTTTGAAGTGGGTGCTTTATACAAGCTGCATCCAGTAAAGAAAGGAAATGATAATGGGCCCCTTATACTTGGTGTTCTACATTTCTGAAAAATTAACCTTTAACATGGTGAGAAAGCAAAATATTTGCAGTGTTTTCATAACCACTCATTTTAAGTTAGGAAAAAGTTTATAGAGAACCCACGTTCTAGACAATGCCTGCATAAAAAATTTCACTAAAAGAGGTTGTTTTGATGCCCAAATATCTTCAAATTGATCATCTCGACATCAAAATGCATGAATATGAGGAAAAAATAGGTTTAAAGTTTTTAAAATAGTGTATCTTGTAATGTATTTTTGGGTTGTCAATTTTCAAAATTTTCAAAATTTTATAGATCTGCTCGATCTACACCATTTTTTAACCTTTACATTTTATAATTAAAGATGAAAATATATTTTAAAGCTATCAGAAAGATTTACAGTATTGAAACCACATTTCTCGATACTATTTGAAGGTCCGCTTTATTTTGATTGTTTAGACCCCCAACTCTATACAAACCGCAACCTTTTAAGTTTGATTTAGTTTAGAGGTCAAGGATTCAAATTAATCGAATTTATGGTATGCTGAAATGGACGGTCTAGATTTTGTATTATAACCGAGAAAGATTTGATGAACTTATTTTCATGATTTTATTTTTGGGGTGATGGCAGAGCACCAATTTCATGACCCAGGACGAAAGACGATATGAATGTTTTAGACCCGGCGATCTGGATTGAATCCCTTTGATTTTATTTTTTTATGATTTCTTAAAGTGATTTTCTAGGATGCCTCAGCCCGATCGCCTATCAAATTAATTCACACTGGTACAATGGATAGCGATCCAAAACCCAAGTCAAGGTAAACACCGGTACTACCATTTCCCGCTGAAGAAAATACTAACACCAAAGAAAAAAGAAAAAGAAAAAATGAAAACAAAAAAATTGGACAAAGAAAGAGAAACGAATGCAAAACTACAATCACTGTAGGAGAGCACAACCCGGGACCGGAACTTGGCCATGGGCCATGCCGAAGTAGCTGAGTAACGCGGGCCGAGTTCCAAGTTACTAGGTGCTAGTTGGGCACGAAGGCCAAAAAAGTGTAAAAAAAGAACTACAAAACAAAATTCCAAAAAATACAAAAAAAATGTTTGAAGTAAAATTAAACAAAAAAACATCTAAATAATGTTAAAAAATAGTGAAAAATTAATTTGTGATTAAAGGTATTTTAAAAATAATTTAAAAAAATAAAAATAAGTATTTATAGCCAAAATAATTTTCAATCTTTATCAAATGATAAAAAACAATTAAAAAAAGATTACAAATAAATTATTTTATTTTAAAATTTTGTTTGAATTTTTTTTATATATCCCCCAGCTTAATCACCAATCTCGGGATTCTCGGGTTCACAACCAAATCAATCAGACGAGTCAGGGTGGGCTAGCCGAATAGTTGAAAGTGAAATGGGAAGTCTATTAGGTATAAAAGCATGGATAATTTACTTTTCTGAAGCATCTTAATTAATGCCGACGTTTTAGTTTTCTGATCGCAATCTCTCCTGTCGTAGTCCTTGGGGCCAATTTTCCTTAGGTCGAAAACGGTGGCCCTCTACTCCCCTATTTCATGTTCTCCGATAAACCAACATGGGTCCCGCCTCTCATCTTCCTCTCTCCCGCTCTTTTTCTCTCGTTTCTCTATCTCTCTCTACAATAACTAATCTCTACAATAACTAAGGTCCCATTTAAATGCGGACATCTTTAAAAAAATCCATATTAAGACATGGAGTGATTTCAAGGGTTGTAGAGTAATATAATCCGAGGGGTCGTAGAGTAATATAACACGAAATTGAATACTACTCGACTGCCTTTTCCAAACTGCTGGAGTCTTGAATTCAAGTAACATCTATTATCGGATCGCCTTTTGTAATTATTGGACCGTCCTTTTTAATTGCTGGATAGTAATTTAGGCAGTGCTGAAGCTCTACTACCATACCGTATTTTACACAATACTGGAGCTTTACTGTCGGACTGAACTTTACACAGTGTCGAAGCGTTACTGTCGGATCACACTTACACAGTGTTGGGCCCCTATTTTGGTTGCTTCTACTACCATACCATATTTTACACAATACTGGAGCTTTACTGTCGGACGGAACTTTACACAGTGTCGAAGCGTTACTGTCGGATCACACTTACACAGTTTTGGGCCCCTATTTTGGTGGGATAGAGGAGAGAGTTGGTCCCTTATTTTGGTAGGATAGAGGAGAGAGGCTGGGTAAAGTAAAAATATGGGACGTAATTTACCCATTTTTTTATTTTTTATTTTGTTGGGGGTTAGTGTTTTCGAGAAAAGAGTAAGAGTAAAAGTTAGGTTCAGGTAGGTTGCATACATAGTGTAGTTTTTTTTTTTGTAATTTTTTCAATATAATATAACAATATTCAAAAACCATATTCGAGCCATTTTTTTAATCCAAATTTTAAAATATATATTTTTTTTCATTCTAATGAACAATCACAAAAAAAATTTTGTTTTGAAAAAAAACGACCTAGAAAGTATGTTCTTAGTCCAGTTAACATAGGCCATCTATTTTGGTGAGATGCTTAGATATAGGCCTTAGAATAATTTTTTTTCTTTCCAAATTTTTTAATTAACTTTATTATCATTAGATTAACAATATTAAGAAAGAAAAAATGATTTTGAATTCATAAAGGCCTAGATCTTGAAATTCATTAAATAGACGGTCTAGATTCATTATTGGATGGGACTCGTAGGGTACAAATTAGTAATAATTTTTTTGAGATTGATTATTAAGATGAAGAGAGTGTGTGTACAAAATTTTAGATCATACAATTGCAACAAACATGGTTTTGTTGCATTATAGTATAATACAACCGTTGCTTTACATTATTTCCAAGATAGGACTAGGATCCGAAACATATTTCATGTCATTTTTTATGCATTTTTATTTTAGATCCATAATTTTACCGCTCCAAAAATTGTACAGATCTAACAATATGTGAAGAAGTAAATGAACGGTGACGAAAAATAAAATATTAGATTTAAAATAGCCTACCTTTAAGGTTCAAAACTCCACTTTAGACGGGATCGTGACCTAGATTAGGTTATATAGCTATTTCTCAGTTAATGCATTATGTAGGCATTTGTCAGCGTGTAAGGGTGGCAAAGGGCTACCTATAGGGCTGGCCTAAGCCTAGGCCAGCCTCGAGCTAGACCCTGCTGGGCCGATTTGAAAACAAATGCGGAAAAAATAAAAAATTAAAAAAAAGAGGGCCAAGGAAGGCCGAACTCTGCGGGCACTGGCCTACCCTGGCCATCGGACTACAGTTTGTGTGGTCCAAACCCTACTTTTAAGGGCTAGGGAGCCCGGCCCATTGCCAGCCCGCCAACGGGAAAGTCCACAAGAAACTACACAAGGCAGAACAGTTGCTCAGATTTCATCTAATTTAAGCACATATGGGGGAATGTTGGGTATGGTTTTACCATACACTGGTCAAGCATCTAACATCCATTCTCAAGAGCGGACTGTGGGTGTATATGAATCATTAGAATCATAGCCCTGAGGAATATATACCCTGGAGTACAATGATCTCCACATGTCGTACACTATACATAGGTTTTGTATGGTATAAATGGATTTCCTTTCTTCAAAGAAAATTGAGTTCCTAGTATAAATCACAAAAACAAACTATTGTTATTTGGAAGCTTTTGATTGATTTACTTATTTATTTTTGTGGCCTTTCCTTCGAGTAAATAATAAGACACGAGGTTTGCATTTGCATAAGGTTCATAAAACCTTAAGAAAAAATTCATTATGGAGCCCATAGGAATAGAGATGCCCATGCCAATTACGTTGTTTAGTATTAAGGACCACCATGTAAAAGATTTGCTATAATTAATTAATGGGTTGTGTTAAAATAAGAATAAAAACGCCTGATGTTTCTTAAGGAACAACAACAAAAAACATAGTGCACCATCTCGTCATACCTGCTTTTCACTTTTTAGGTCGGTTAGGGATGCTTTTGACCTTTGAGGTGGGTGAGGGACCTACAAAATCCTGATTAGCCTCTCCCATTTTACAAATGAAAAGTACATAGTAAGACAATTAGTCTTTGGAGGAGAATAATTAATTTTGCCTTGTTGAGATCGTAGTTTAAAAGAAAAATTTTGACACACTCCGAGCTGTTAGATATTGCATATGAAGATTTTAGGCGATTGTGACCTTCATATACTAAAAGTAAATGGTCTTATAGTATATGATTGTTTTTATAACAGATCGAGAAGGAAAAAGAAAAAAATAAATAAAAAATAGATCTCTAAATCAAATCCTATATAGAGGAGATATTTAAAAAAAAAAAAAAAATCTCTAAAACGTTCTAAGCATGATTTGGAGATTTTTTGAGTAATCTCCACCTAGGTTTAACTTGAGCTTCAACTTTATGCCACTCTAAATCATGCATAACAGATTCAGGGGATTTGTAGTTTCCTTGGAAAACGATTGTATTAAGCTGTATGAAATTTCGGCACTTCTAGAAAACAATCCAACTTTTTTTCATTTAGGTAGCATTGCACTTTACCTTACAACCCTATGCCTTACCTAATATCTCTTCCAAATTATTGTAAAAGTCATGAAAGTAGATTGCAAAACAATAATTAAGAGTGTAGGGAAATCAACTCTATTAAACACTTTCTTTTCTCTTACTTCAAAATTTAAAGATACACATGTATTTATAGGAACATGGGGTAATTAATGATTTTACTAGAATACTCACACTGTTTTTTATAAATAATTAATGACTCGTAACATCATACTTTAACTACCCTCATATATTTATTCATATTTCAAAACTACCCATAAAATCTCTACACTAGTAAAATTTCAAAACTCACAAACACACACTAATATTTAACACTCCCTCTTATGGTGTGTTTGAGATCAATCAATCCAAGATTTGCTTGGAAGGCTTCAAACTTGGTTTTTGGCAATACCTTTATGTAGATGTCTGCTACTTGGTCATGGGTATTGATTTTTTCTAACTTGATTTCACCTTCGAGTAGCTTCTCACGAATAAAATGATATTGACTTTCAATTTACTTGGTTTGAGCATAAAAAAAACGGGAATAGATGCCAACTTAATAATCCTTTCATTGTCACAAAATTTAGGTATTGGATTTTGGTCCTCCTTGTAGATATCTCCAATAGGGCTCTTCAACCATAAACTTTCTTTACCTAGTTCAGCCTCAATTTTTTCAAATCTCCGCAAGCAAGCTTGAACTTCCACTGAGTTACTCCGGTGAGTCCGGGTTGGCTCGCCCGAGTAGTCGACCACCAACGACAATCACAAGCCAAACGGCAAGTCTTTTAGGTATAAAAGCATGGATAATTTGCCCTTACTAAGCATCTTAATCAAAGCCCCAGCCGTCGATTTGCTTTTGGAAATTGGTTTGATAGGGCTGCAGCCCTATCGAATTAAGTAAAGCTTCACCTCATAACTCATCAAAAATTGCTAATCAAATGTGAAAAACTTTTAAATCGATTATAGCAGCTTGAACATTATGATTTTGCAATAAAATTAAGAATTTAAATTCTAAAAATAATATATATTCTAACAAATCATCTAAGACCATCCATTTCGCCCTAAAAATAAGTGTTTACATATCTGCAAGATCTGAACCATTTTTTGAGTGTCAAATTTTATTGTCACTGTTAGAGGTTGATTTTTGAACTATCATAAAGATTTCCAAAGCCGAAAGTGTAATCTTGATATGGATTTGAGGTGAGGCTTTATTTTATATTCATAAAGAATTCCTAAAGCTAGAGAGAGAAGACGAAGGAGAGAGAGAGAGCTGAAATAAAAAGAGCAAGTCCTTTTGATGCCCAAATATCTTTTAAGAAGAGCAAGTTCTTAAACTATGAGATGTAATTCACTAGAGGATGTTGTTTTGATGCCCAAATATCTTTTAAGAAGAGCAAGTTCTTAAACAACCTTCTCAAAAATTTCGCTAGAGGATGATGTTTTGATGCTCAAATATCTTTTAAGAAGAGCAAGTTCTTAAACTAGGAGATGTAATTCATAAAAAATTTACAATTGATGATTCTTAAAAAATAAGAAATATATAAATTGTCTAATACTCTACCGTCCACAACCTATATATAACACTCATAATTATTTTATTTTTTGATGTTTGGGATCACTATGTGATATAGATTGAATTTCAAAAATACAAGGATTGAGATCCCAACGTGATAGATATAGTCATCATCATCATACAAGCTTATCCCAATGATTTGGGGTCGGCTACGTAAATCATATTCTTCAATACTTTATTATCAAAGGTCATACCCTTAGTAAGACCAAAGCCACTGTAGTGCTCTGATACTACTTGTTGGGCACAAAAGCTCTATTCTTTATTATCAAAGGTCATACCCTTAGTAAGACCAAAGTCACTGTAGAGCTATGATACCACTTGTTATGCGCGGAAGTTCTAAACTAGATGGGTTAATATTTGACAAATAAAGTATGAAACACGTACAACAAGAACATAAAGATTTACGTGGTTCACTCCAAAAGGGCTACAACCACGAGCACGACAAACTTAAATCCACCAAAGTTAGATCAAAGATTTTGAAATAAACCTCGACAAAAGATACAGTCGAGCAAACCCTTTTAAACCCGCTTTCCCAAATGGCACCATGCCGATCTCTCACCTTTATTTCCATAATTAGACTACTATCTAGGAATAGAACAACTTTGAGAGCAAACGAGATTTTATCTTATTAAAAGAAAAAACAACCCAAAATCTCCATGGGAACTACTTCTCTACAAAAAACCAGCCTCTCACTCTGAAGGACTCTTTGAAAGCCACCATCAATGTTTCTCTTCATAAGAAGCTTTATTCTTTAAGAGAAAATTGCATCTTATGCACACGAGGCTCTGCCTCCCTCTCTCTATAGAGGAACCACCATTCCCATGTGGTGACCCATAAGAGGAAATTATATCTTATGCACATGAGGTTCTGCCTCCCTCTCTCTCTAGAGGAACCACCATTTCCATGTGGTGACCCATTAGAGGAAATTGCACTTGTACACAGGAGGCTCTGCCTCTCTTTCTCTCTCTAGAGGAATGACCATTCTCATGTGGTGTCCCAAATAAGACATACAAATTCTTTCACTCTCTCTCTCTAGATGAACTACCATTCCATATAGTGACCCAAATAGGACACACAAATTATTTGCACTTTCATCTTATATATATATAACACCATTCCCATGTGGTGACCCAAATAGCATATACAAATTTTCTGTACTTTCATCTTATATATATAAGATTAAGATTTTATACTAAAATAAGGCTTCGTGTAAATATTACATATATATATATATATATATATATATATATATATATATATATATATATATATATATATATATATATATATATATATATATATATATATATATATATATATATATATATATATATATATATAACCAATCGATATATCTAAGAGTCTTATTCTTTTTGGATTTATATTTCTTTTAAAAAACTTATCAATATCAATCTCAATCCTACATAATATAAAAATATCTCAATCCTACATAATATCGGAATATCTCAATCCCATATAATATGAGAATATTTCAATCCCACAATATATGGAATTTTTTAATGTGGGTGATTTTGGATAGCACCAAACCCAACGACCACCATATCTATCTTTTCTCATTAGATCACCAAAGTTTATTTTCGGTCATCTTATCCACCTATTGAAACCACACCAAAATTCCCTCTTAAATATTCATTCCAAATTCTCTCTTTTTTTTTCTTTACCACTCATCCATCTCAACATCTTCATCTCAACTATGTTTATCTTATGCCCAATAATTCATACAGCTATCCTATATAACTTCCTCTACAGTTTCACTCGTATATAATGATCACATAAAACTTCGAATGCACATCTCTACTTGGACCACCCAGCTATAATTCTATATGCAATATCTTCCACAATCTCTCTAATATCTTAGATTAATGACATAGCGATCAAGATATACAATATAGAGATCGAGCTCCATCAATAGGGCGATCTAGATCCCTACTAGTACGGGATTGAAATTCCCAAAAAAAGATCAAGCTCCCTCAAAAAAAATAAAAAAAAATGACCTCCAATCTCCGATTGAGATCCCCGATTTGGAGCGCTAGAGCTGGATTCGGGAGTGGGAACTATGCCCTATAGGGATGATGCGGGTTACTAAAGTATGTACTATACACATGTGCATTCATGTGTATAAGTATAACAGTTGGATTTGTTGTATCAATTTTCGATTAAATACTTCCAGTTCACAATGTAAGCAAACATCTCAAAACCAATATTAATACCATGTTGCTCCAGAAAGATCGCTATATTCAGTTGAATATTGACAAAAACAACAGAAATAATAAATTGAAGACACAAATTTTCGGATTTTGTTTTCTTTTAATGACATAAATTGCCCATTCTGAGAATAGACCTGGTTTTATTAAAATCAAACTAGCAGCCTGTTTGGCAAAGTTATTTGTTGAGAGAGAGAGATTCACTTTTAGTGTATAGAAACATGACTCTGATATTGGCCGAGGTGAGTTACGTATTCGAATTTTAGTCACTTACTCGAGTCGTGTACAAGTTTTAATAGAAAAAAAAATAAAGAATTTATACATATAATGTACTAAACATAATAAAAAAGGAGAAGTGATGCAATGGTTAGACAATTGGGTACCATATCCTCAAGAGATACTGTAGTTACGGACCGTGACTACTAGATGGTCCTATCCTCTAACACTAAATGTACCTACCTGTCTGACAATCATTTATTACTTTTCAAATCTCCTCCTTAACCGTCACAAATACATTAATAATGGTTGTATATCACTTTGAATTTTCTGCGAGGTGATGTTTCAAGTAATTATGCTTTCTGTTGTCTCCCTCCCACAAAAAATTAAACCAAATCTCCCTTCTCCCCATGGCTTGACCCTCCCTCGTCATCTCCTAAGCCTATTATATAATTGATTTTCTTTTTCAAAAAATATTTCATGCAAAATAAAGAATAAAGTTTGCATGAGCAAAACATTTACATCTAACATATATATTACAATTTCCACAATAAAATGGTTTATGTAAATTTACGAATATTGCAGCGAATTTATGAATATCGTAAATATGATTTACGTAAATCTATGAATACTACCTTAATAATAATATTGAGTTTGTCTGTAGTAGTCATAAATTTAAATTAATAGTTGCAAATTTAGATTAGCACATAAATCTATGAATACTACCTTAGTAATATTATTGATTTTTCCAGTAGTATTCATAAATTTAAATTAATAGCTGTAAATCTAAATTAGAACATATTACAACTATTTTTTAAGAAAAATATTCAAGGAAAAATATTCACACCTAGCATGTATATTCAAATTTCAATTATAAAAGTATAAATACAATTTATGTAAATTTATGAATGTTACTAAGAAATCAGTAATATCTTGATTTTTCAAGTAATATTCCTAAATTTAAATTAATACCTGTAAATTTAATTAATACACATAACAACCACCTTTTTTTTTAAGAAAAATATTTAATGCGGATCATTCCAAAAAAATCCAGTGTTTTATAGATCGGATGAATTGAAGATTAAAAATCACTTTTTTAGGCATTAAATATACGAATACAAGGGCTATACTAGAACAATTACATTCTATTATAAAAAACCTATGATCAGACAAAAGCATGTCACTATAAATATATTTACTAATCAAAATTAGAAATTATGAAAATCAACAAAGCAATTATAATTTAGAAATAATTACTTAATTACAATGAGTGATGTCCTAATAATATTTATTTTTTGAATTTCAATTAAGGGAAATTCGTACTGAATTTTTCCATAAAAGGGTGTATTTGCATCCCATGAAATAAACTCCAACATCAAAATTAGTAGAGCTCCAATCAATAGATAGAGTCAGTGTTTTGCCGGATCGCTCAGGAAAATATCTCCATATACCCCATTTTCAACTGTCATTTTTTTCTAGGCCCAAAATTTCTAAACCTATCTTATAACCCCCCAAATAACTTTATCTATGTTTATTCCAACTTTTAACCCAAAAAAATTAAAAAAGATATCTTTTTTCTAACTTTCTCTAGATTCTTCTTCCTCTATCTTTTTGCAACCCATTTCTTTCCAGCTCAACAATGGTGGAATCCAGGTTATGGTGGGTATGGTGGTTATGGTGGGGGTGATGGGGCGTATGGTGGAGCAGCAGGCTATAGTGCTGTTGGTGGTGGTGAGGGTGGTGTATCAAGTGGGACTGGTGTTTCGAGAGGAATTGCAAGTGGTATAGCTAGTGGTGAGCAAGGTGGTGGAGGCTATATGGGAAGTGGATATGGTGATTCGAATGGTAATGTGGGGTTTTGAAAGTCTGATGCTTCTTCTCAAGGTGGTGCTCAAGGCTATGGTGTCCCTCAAGCCAATGGGCCTCGCAGTTCTTAGGTTGGGTATGGTGGCTATGGTGCACAAACAAGGCAAGCTCAGCAACAGTGAGTGGAGGAGGCTCAGCACGTTCCAACCCTCAAGCTTTTCATAGCTCACAAAGCCATCTTTTGGCTTTACATCAATGACCTTGTCACGTCATAAATATCACCGGAATTCGCCCCCAATTCGTCGGAATTTCCCCCCACTTCTTCGGATTTTTCCCCTTAAAAGCTTGAATGGCTGGAATTTTGGTGGGGAATTGCCGGAAAAATGAGCATTCTGGCCAAAGCCTTCCACCCATTCTAAGTCGAAGAAAGAGGGGCAAGGTTCCTGTGGTCGCGGGGAAATGAGCGGGCGATGGCTGGAAGTGGCCGGAGGTTTGCCGAAAAACGCAATAAATTTGGGGGGGTTGAAAGAGAGAGGTTTGGGAGGTTGATCGGAGGAGAGGGAAAGGGAATCATGTCAAGAGAGGAGGGGTTTAGAAAATAATGACTTTTTAAAATTTGTTTGGATCAAAAAACTTACTAAAAAATGAATAAAATATGTTTAGAGGTTTAGGTGAATTCTATGTAGTAAGACAGGTTTTGCAGCCTTAGATCAATAGATAACATAAAGTTGAAATGGGGTCCATAGAGATATTTTCCTATAAAAATATTTAGATATCAATCAAAATAACTGAAAATCGACCCAATAATTAGTGAAACTCGAGGGACACACCAAAGAATCTGCGTTTTCTACCGATCCGATAACAAGAGCTCAAAATTTCCGATCTACATGTCTTCAAGCTAAATTAGGACTTTTGTAGCTTACTTGAATAACTTCGAAATGAAATAGGAAACAATTGCATAGACTAACAATCTAGGGAAAAATAAATGGATTGGCGGGCTTACTAGAAAATATAGTGTTAAAATGTGGGGATTTTAATCCAAACAAATGTAACAAAAAAAATTGGGGTTTTCAAATCCCATCTAGTAATTATTTCTCTATAAAAAAAAAAAAAAAAAAAAACAAAAATGGTGGGAAGAAGGCTGTAGACAAAGATAGATTCCCTAAAATATCACGTAACAAAATATCACAGGCTATGGAGCTCCGTGAAAGACGCGAGCGAGTCTTGCACAATATTGAAATACTGATCCGAGGCTCAGATTTCTCGGCCAGGTTAGGAGCTCCTCGGCTGAGTACAGGACTATATGATATATAGGGTGTAAACCATGCTTAGGGGTACTTGAGGCTGAGTAACTCAGCCAAGTCCGAGCCGACTCAACCCACTTGTGGTACAGTGTTCAAATTTCAAGTTTCACGGCATTGACAGTGAGAGTCGATTTCTGATGCCTCCCTAAACTTTAGCATCCAGATTTTGTCACACCTGAACTCAAACATTACTTTATTTATCATCTGTACTACTTGAGCTGCTTATCTGGTTTTCTTTTTAAGGTGAGTAATCTTCTGTTTAGTCATGGCATAGTTACCAGAAGCCCCCAAGTAGGGTGGCGCTCCCGTTCCGAAACTCAGCTCTAGCGTTTCGTGGTTAGGATCTCGACTAGAACCCATTCCAAATTTTTCAAGAGCTCGCTCCTATTTATAGGATTCTTTATGCCATTCACAATAGAGCTCGATTCCACTATTGCACAAAAAGCGTTCCTTAAAATTGTAGATCTCGTTCCCGAACAAATTAGTTCCCCACTCCCAGAATTTTAGGAGCGCCTCCCTACGTTCCTAGAACTCGATCCTTACATTAGTTGCTCTAAGGTACTACTCTTATATACTTTTTATTTGAAATTACCTTTATTCCAAAGACAATAAATTTTTTGCAATTTTGAATAATTGCCAATTTATAACTTCCTAAAAGAAACTTCTTAAAAAAAATTAACTTTCAAATAGAAAATAATTATATTTTAAGCCAAATTTTCATGCAGTTTTTCTAACCTACAATAACGGTAATGCATTTCCCCAATTTTAGCCAAACAGGAGCATACATGCACAGGTTGCATCCTGATGCTACCAACATTCCAATTTCAAGTAATATATTCTTCCAGTAATGTATTACTCTAATAATTTGTTTCCCACATAATATATTTCCAAGTACACAAACGCCAACATGACGCCCATTTCCGTATCATGTGTGAGCTTTTGAACAATCCTAGCATTAACCTTTTCAATAATATAATTGTATAGAGCATTGAAAAAATTTATTTCATAAGATTAATGGAATTTAATTAATCCATGGACATCTAGGATTGGATATGCATTGATCAAGCCCCATAGGCCATTGCTAGATAGGGTAATGGTGTCTAGAATAAACCAAAACGGGATCGTGTATCTATAGGAATGGGCTGTTGTGCTTAGTGGCAGCGCGAATGAACAAATAATGGTGTTGGGGTCTTGATTCCAGTGGAGTACTTCCATGGGAGTGCAAACATCATGCACGGATTGTGATCCTTCTTTGAATGGAGCTCCATCCTTTCCACATAGGGTGCGACTCAACTTTAAATAGGATTTCGTTCCGGTTGTCAATGGGAGTGCGATCCTAATAATCATGGGAGCACGATCCCATTTTACATGACGCGCGTACCCAATAGATAAAGATCTAGATCCCAATAGATTGGGAATGTGCTCCCGGTTCATGCAGGATCTCAATCCTCTACTTTAACCCTCACTAGGACTCTCCCCGAGCTCCAAAGCTTTGGGCTGCATTCAACCGATGCTCCCACTCGTAGAACCGAAGCTGTTCCCGCACCTGCTCCCGGTAACTATGGTCATGAGGTTTAAGCTTCTTATAATGCAACTGACGTCACAGGAGTATAAGCATTATAGATGTGGGCATAACTGCTACAACTTAATGACCAAGGAGATGCCTAACACATCCTTGAACCTAAGACGTTTAATAGTACAATCAACCCCTGCATCACATAAGGAATCCTCAGGGGTTCATGCAAATTGATGTGACATACTCCAATAACATGCCTTGTATAACTCAACTGGATGACAGATCAAGCATAAATTTATTCATTCAACTTATTGGATAGGAGCAATTTTGAGTCCCATAGGCGATTTAGAGCTCAGTGGTTACTTAGCCATGACTTTATGAGAGAACTGAATGTCAAGTTAAAAGAAAAGGTATGAACTGCTTCACTTTGATTAAATATTTAAGATCAATTTCTCATCTTCTAATAGATTACCAAAGCACACTTCAGGTCACGTGGCGTCTTGCTCAAAAAATAAAAAAATAAAAAAGGTTATATGGTGCAACCTAGTAGACAATAGCTACAAAATATTTCATAGTAACTCAACATCATGCAGAGAAGAGAAAAGAAAAGAACCTCATCTTCAGTGAGCCTAAAGTCGTGGTTGAGGACCCATTCTGTTTACACATCTCCCATATTCTAGAGGCTTTTCCAAATCTCCCAATCGTATGCCTCTACGGGATCGAATTGGAAGCTCTCCATAATCCTTTTATCTCTTTCTGCAACATTTGTAATTGACTTGTTAAGGGAAAGTAAACAAAATTAAGTCTTATCATGTTTCAGTATCCCAGTTATGTTATGAATTAAAAATGCTGTTCTAATCAGTCAGCTTTTTTTCTTGAACATAACAAAAATAAGCTCACTCAATAAAGGAGACATCTGTATATCTTTGATTTCTCCTCTAGATTCAGTAATAACCTTGTGACAGGAGCATATATGGAAAACTCACTTTTGCATCACTGAAGAAACAATTCTCTTATCATTTGGGAAAGCATCATGCTCAATGGAAAGGTTAACACTCAATACCACCAGTATCTGGTTGAGAGTGCTGAGTATCAACAAGATTGCAAAATCAGGAAATACGAATGCATAATGGAAACTATCTAGGGCCATTAGAAGAACAAAATAAGTCATTACTTAAGAAATTCGACCCCAGGAGAAGCCTTTACAACATGCAGTGAACTATTGGCATCATTATTTGGCAACCATTAAAGTGAAAACTTGAAATAACAGGCAGGAAAGGGAAAACTGATGGTCAAGACAGATGCTTTACTCAACTTTCCAATATCTATTTTCACATGCCCTATATGTACACCCAAAGAAGATTCTACATATTTGCACCTTTCATTTTGTAACTTAACAGCAAATACCATTCAATT
Source organism: Amborella trichopoda (assembly GCF_054954075.1). Classification (NCBI taxonomy): domain Eukaryota; kingdom Viridiplantae; phylum Streptophyta; class Magnoliopsida; order Amborellales; family Amborellaceae; genus Amborella; species Amborella trichopoda. Next base: position 37,154,606 of record NC_142342.1, read on the forward strand.
GAGCTGTGTGCTTGAATCCAGCAAATCATATATTTATACTTGGTTCCTGCTCTCTTTCCTTTACAAAGAATACGTCAGCGCAGACAAAAACACATTAAACGCATTGCATCAAGAATTCATTTGAGGCTTAAGTTCATGACACCATCGAAACAGAGCAATGCCTTCTCTTTTGCATTTTAGTTTTTCGGTTGGACCCTTTGGTAACAATCACAAATAACATGGCATTTTCAATATTGTCCCCAAAAACTTGCCTCCTCAAAGGGGCAGATATTTCCTTTTACTCAAAACTCATGCTCATGGCTATGATTAAAGAAATCCAGCTGTGCTTCCCCCCTTATCTTTTCTTGAGGAGGTTCACTGTATATTTATGTATAGGATGTACGAAACCTTCACGAGACATGAGTTTGAGGCAACCCACATGCCGGGTGCTCAGTAGAAAAGAATAAAAGAAAAAGAGAGAACCAAAAAGTATGAGCATCAAAAAATTTATGGTCAGCCACAAGTCAGGTGCTCAAGACCAAAGAATTAGGGATGCGGCGACCCACAGTTTGGATGCTTGGCACTCTCGGTGCTTGCTCCCTTATTCTGCAGCCTCCTCATCCTATTTGAAAAAGGCTTCCTTTCTGGTAAAACAATCCGGCCAACTGTGATGAATGAGCATCCAAAGAACAAATCTATCACCAAAGGGAAGTTGCTTTCACATGGCTGGCCTGATGTGACAACATTCTTACTGTGTGAATGCTCACCAGGTAAAAGGGATGCAAATCCTTGTGTGTGTATAATGCGTAGGGAGGAGGCTCAGTCTTTAGACCATCTTTCCTGATTCATCGAACGTTTTCGAGGCCACTATGGTCCCCGGTTTTGGATAACTTCCGGTTCACTTGGGTCGTATAGAGTGCTAGTTTCTTAGCTGGTTTATTTATGCTTCCTAGCAGGGGTTGTTTGCAGTGATGGCTTTGCTATATGACAATTCTTTGGGCGTTCAAAGGGAGCATAATATAAGGATCATCAAGGGAGACAATGGAAGCCAATTCAAGACGAGGTGATGGCAAGGACTTGAAGTAGAATCGACTTTCATGTCTCCTTTTTTAGGGGGGACTGGATGGCAATGATTTTTTGGTGACCGGGATTTGGTATCCAACACCAAAGTGGCGAGCTCCAACAGCAGGTTGTTTCAAGATAGATTTCAATGGGTGTTCAGCAGCAGCAATGGAACTTTAAGCCTTGACATGCTACCTTGACTTTGTCCACCTCCATTTTTTCCCTTTGTGTATGTTTTCTAATACACAATTGAAGGCACCAATGGAAAAGAGAGAGAGAGAGAGAGAGAGAATGGATTTGAAATAAAAGATAGAGAGGGGGAGATCAGGCCCTTCAACTAAAATATAAGGAGAGGGGGAAGTTAGAGAGCTTTCTCCTCATTTCAGAAGTGTAAGAGAGAAGAAAATATGAGGGCATCAAGTACAAAGTTTATAATAAACCTGATTTCATTGATAGTTGTGTAACTTTTCTACATTATAATCACTTTGGTAAAGGAAGTTCATTATTTTCTTTTTAGTTCTACAAATTATATTGACACAAAACTTGAGCCATCTCATCATCTCACAGGAATGCACCTACAAACATATATTTATAAAAAAGATAAAATGATCACGCCACCCTGAGAATTTTAGGGGGTAGTTTGATCATTTTAATTTTTGGAATATCTTTTTCATATTTTTTTTCAGGTATGCCCTTTGAAAGGATGACATGCCCCAAATTTGATATTTATATGATTTGGTAAAAAAAAAAAAATTAAAATTGAAACATTCTGAGCCTTATATGTCTCCCAATTTAGTGTTGCTCTCTTTATTTCATACTCTATAAAACTGGAGACATCTTATTTCTCTCTTTTCTTACAAAACTTTTCCTTATTTGACATTTCAAGACTCTGACAATAAAAGGCATAGTAGAAAAGGAAAGGCTTAAACAAAGTGCAACAATACAATGTTTTATTTGATTCTTTAATAAATGAACTAGTTGATCACAAATATTTGGGCAAAATGCTCTGATGATGATGAGACAATAAATGATCTCTAATATCAGGTCTATTGAATCCAAAACAATGAGAATTTCGGTATCACCAAAAATTAAAGAAGGCATAAGAAGTTATCTATCTCAAACAAAGTATTGGTTTATGGTGGCTTTTTTTTACGAGCTTGATGTAAGCACCATCTACATATTTTCCCAGGACCTTTTATGTTAAATTTTAACTCATTTTATAAATATTCCAAGTTCTTGTAGTGAGCACAATCAACACTAACAAAGGGATATATATACAATAAGATTATTTATTTTTGATGAAAGGAGGTTACAAGAGTTAGATGTAAAATCAGGTGGTTGGATAAATATATTTCTTTAATGTTGTGATATACTGCAATGTGTAGGTTTTCACATCACTAAGTGCGATTGTTACTTCCTTACACCAAAAGTGAGTGGTCATGTAGAATACAATGTCTTAAAATGGAAGCATGACATCCAAGAGGTCAATGAATGGTTTCATGACATGTATGTCATGGGCCTCCATTGTGCATTCAAATTGGATTCACATATTTATTTATTTTTTTACCAATGTTACTTAATTTTATTAACAGAAGAAACTACAGTATCGAATTGGATTGGACTGGATTGGATTCACTTTTGTCATGACAAATTTATAGCAGCCACTTGAGGTTGAGATACTTGTTGAGATCCATTGGCAAATCTTGCATATGCCTAAGGGGCCGGGCCGGTAGGAGCGGCAAAAGCTGCACATAGGACTGATATGAAATAACAAGGTTAATTAGGTCTTTGATTTTACATTTGAGTATGTTGGGCTTCCTATTTTCGATGATATCAAATATTTGATTAAGATATCATAGGGAAGATAGACTTGAGATATATGATTAATTAGAATATAGATATTATGTTTCCTAATCTTGTTTAGGTCAGATTTGGATGATAAAGTTGTGGGAAAAATAGCAATGTGAAACATATTAAGCCTTTGAAAATAGGTTGGTCTAAATGAGAAATTTGGCTGATTTGTGCAGGAAGAAACTTCCCCTAGACAACAACTCATACCTTCTAGTTAGACCATCTCTAATCTTGTTCTGATCATTAGAACATGATAGAATACAATAAATACCTTTCAGAAAATAGATCTTGTCGAAATCAATAGCCTCTTATATCAGATACAGTTCCTTAGCACCATGCTGCTTCCCATATATAGAAAAGTTCAACACTCAAATTTCCAAACTAATCCAAGAATGACAACAAAAGCAATGAAAAATCAACATTTGAGGTATCGAGGAATGGAATTTATAATAGAAATTAAACAACAATAAAATAAATCAAAATAATATATGCATCTAATCATCTTTTCTTTGATTTGCTAGAAATGACCTGTACTTCTCAATTTGCTTAGTTTCTATAATGTAGTATATAATCCATGTGTTTGCACACACAGACAAGAGTGTACAAGTATGGCTATTAGGGTAAAAGCAGTGTACTGGAAGCCTAAGTTTTGGGGATCTAAATGTTGATGATGATATCGCATTCTTAAGTTTGTTCTCTTTTTGCTTCCAATTGGATTTCTTATTATGTAGAATGAGAAAAGTTATATATTTAAGAGAGTACTTAATACCTTTTTGATATACAGAGGAGCTCCTAGCTATTAGAGTAGAATCTTTATAAATCCTAGAAAGTATGGAAGAAAAAGAGAATTGATGTGGGTATTTCTTGGGCTCTCTATTTCTAAAGCTAGTTTTAGAGAGAGAGAGAGTATGGATGACAAATACAGGAGAGAGAAAAATGGTGAGGTTTCTTTAGCTTTTAGGTGGCAATCATATAGAGGAAAAAAGACTTTATGTTTTGAAGATTGTGAGTGAGAGTTGTAAACCCATATATTCTCCATGCTTGCACACTGTTTTTTTTCTCATTGGACGAAGAGAAATTTGTTAACTTCTATATGTAGGCATCGCCAAACAATCAATGTAAATTTTGTGTTTTACTCTTTTAATTTTGGACATATATATATTTTTTTTGCTTTTTTTACCATTTTTGTTTATATTCGTTATAATTGGTATCAGGACTCTAGGATTTAATATCCTTGTTGATAAGAGGTTTGTGATAGATTGCTTATCTTTGAAGATAGCTGGAGGCAGTACAACCACATACAAAATCTCAAATTTTGTTGATATGAATTTCTCAACAAAGAAATTAAAGATGCACAGGATGTTGGTGGTTCATGCCTGTGTAGTAGCTTTCAAATGCAAGGGAAAGGTAACCAAAAACATGGATGAAGAAGGGTATAATGAGAATGGCCAATTGGGCATGACAAAAATTCTTTTGGCTTGGGGTGAATATGTTTAACTTAATGTCTCCGCAGAAGCATCCACAAAGCATTTTTATGATGGATAAAAATTATTTATGAAGGTAGGACTTTTATCGATAAATTTTTTGTTGTTAGCAACTTTATAATCTCAAAATGAGTGATGGTGCCTCATTGCAAAGGCACTTTGAATAAGTTCAATGCTTGTTTAATAATTTCAGGGCACTAGATATGAGAATTAACAAAGAAGAGACGGCAGCCATGATGTTAGAATCATGGGATGGCCTAATCATGTATCTTACCAATGCGAAATTTCTTGAATTTGACCCTAATCCATCTGTACTTTTTATTTTATGCGAACGATTTGTCAAGAATCATATGGGATTTTTTTGTATTATGGGTTAAATCAATGGAGAGAATTGTAGGAAGGGGTTAATCAAAACATGGTGTCTCCACTAAAAGCTAAAATAGATAATGGGAAAAAAAATTCAAAAAATCATATTTTTAATTTGGAAAAATTTCAAATTCTTGATAATCATCGTAGTTGAGATTAACAAATCTTAAAATTTTAAATCTAAAATCTATCTTTAAGTAACATATATGAAGATTCACCAAATTATTTTTTCAGTATGTATAAATATCCGGAAGGATTTGCTAGGAAATTGAAAGCCCCATGGTCCAAATGTGGAATAAAGGGCACCGGTTCATGGGTTTTTTACGAAAAATTACATGCATATCCGTTATACTTTAAGTTATTACGGATATACCAAATAGTTTCCGTTATTATTTATATAAATCTGTTTTTTACCTTTTGTAATACAATTTTTTTAAAAAAACGAATTTACCCTTTTTTGGATGTTGAATAACCGAATTGGAGGGTTTTTCGGATGTTCAACATCTAAAAAAACGGACAAAAGTTTATTGTTCACATTCCCATTTTCGGGTGTTGAACATCCGAATTGAAGGGTTTTTCGGATGATGAACATCCGAAAATAGTTTCGGATGTTGGACATCCGAAAATAGTTTCGGATGTTGGACATCCGAAAATGACTGTGAAATTCCAGAGACTTTCTAAAAATTCAAACTCATATTTTCGGATGTTGAACATCTAAAAAATATGACATTTTCGGATGTCCAACATCCGAAACCATTTTTGGAGATATTTTCGGACGTCCAACATCCGAAACCATTTTCACAAGGAATCCAATATATCGATATAACCCTTCAATTCGGATATTCAACATCCAAAAATGGGAATGTAAACGTTAAACTTTTGGCTGACTTTCAGATGTTGAACATCTGACAAACCGTCCAATTTGGTTATTCAATATCGGAAAAAGGGTAAAGTCATCTTTTTTAAAAAATTACGTTACAAAAAATAAAAAACGTCTACATGTAATAATGGAAACTATTTGATACATCCATAATAATACAAAGTATAATTGATATTTATGTAATTTTTTCTTTTTTTAATTTAATTCTGCAACCTTGCTTGCTTTGTAAACCACCGGCACCTTAGTGGAAGTTTAATTATATTTTATCTAGGAGAAGTATTTCTAGAAGGATTTACACTGAGCGGAAGGTAATATCTGGAGGACAAGTGTTTTTGACCTTTGAAGGTTTTTGAAGTTGAATTAATCTGCCATAGAAAGGTATTTCTAGATGGATTATTTATTTTATTAAATTTATTTCTTGCTTAGTTTTATTTCCAACCAAGCATTTTCTACTTTTAGATCGGAATACCTATTCTGTAGGGAAAAAGTATTATTTTCATTTTAGTAGGAATTCCTTTATTTAACTTATAATATATAATTCTTAAGATACTTTTAAGTTTCAATTTTTGACTTATTTTATTGAGAAAAAGTGGTAGTTTCTATTAAGTTTCAATTTCAATTTTTCATTTCTCACCTTGAATTATTTTAGTAATTCTTAAAATACTTTAAGTTTCAATTTTTTCATTTTGCCTTTGGGTAAAATCATTTTTTTTCTAGCCTCTTTTTGACTTTATTGTATGAGATTTCTTTACACAATCTTCATCCCTAACATGCTGTGTCTAAGAAGGATTTTGTTACAGGTAAATGTATTCCCACCTTGACTCAGTTGCAATGCTATGTCATCTTTTGTCCTTGTTTCATTTTAGGTCCACAACGACCATTAATAGGAGGCAAAGTGGCCTTGCCTCCCATTAAAAGGGTTATTGACAACTGTTGACTGGCTTTTAATCGAGTGGTCAATGGTGAGTTAAAAGCAAAAACGTTTTTAAAATAATAAATAGTATTAATAAAGAAATAAAATTTGGGACTTGGGCCAGTGTCCTATAAGAACGGCTGGTTTTGAGATGGGAACTACATGATTTCCAATATCCTTAAAAACCTTTTTGGATCGGGGACTCCTATCCGGATAAGGCTATAAGGTTTAGTGTTATCTATTGTGGAGTCCAGTGTTTTAAAACTCCGCAATTTTTAATCCATAGCACTATCCTTGGTCCCCCCTAAATGCCGTGCCCGTAATAAACCCTTGTTTCAATTTTCTTTCATTTCATTTTTTAATTTTTCCATGTATCACCCTTTCAAACAATTTGAGAATGACCGGATAAGCAAGATCCAGATCAGTGACCCATTTTTTTAAACAATGGTGTAGTGTTTAAGACACCGATTGATCTGTATTGGTTCGTTGGATAGGTGATCTAGATGAGGTATGGATCAGTCAGACTTAGTGATCCATAAAATATTAAAAAATAATGAAATACAATAAAAATTAAAAATAGGGGTTTATAGCGTGGGAATTTAGAAGTATATACATCTATACAACGCCTATAGGTGAAATTGAACAGTGTTTTCGCCCATAGGCTCATCACCGTCCAAAAAAATTAGACGGCATGCATTTTTCGACCGCCACGGACCTAGTATGTCCGTGGCAATACCGTCATAGACATACTAGGACAGTGGCGGTAAAAAAATCACGCAGAACAGCACTAGATGGCGCCCGTTCAATAAACTGTCATAGACATAGTAAGTCTGTGGTAGTGGTAAAACACTATAGTATTTCTCTTATAGGCGTTTTTTAGATTTTTCGTATATATATATATATATATATATATATATATATATATATATATATATGGGCAATGATTTCATGCAACAGTTGTATAGTAATATGATGCACCAATCTTAAAAAACCATCTTATGGCCATTTGTTTGATCCAAATTTTGAAATATACTCCCTTTTCATTTTAATGAACAATTTCAAAAAAGGAAAATATGAAAACACATCCTAGAAAATATTTTTTTAGTCCAATTAACATAGGCCATTCATTTTAGTGAGATGCTTAGATCTAGACCTTCTAAGTATTTTTTCATTTCATATTTTTTTGGATGGCTTTATTATCATTGGATAAATAATTTTAAAGAAAGAAAAAAATGATTTTGAGTTTATTAAAGCTAAGATCTTGAAATTCACAAAATGAATAGTCTAGATTCGTTTTTGGAGGAGACTCATTTTGACCATATCTAGGGTTCAAATTGAATTTTTTTCTTTTTTGAGATTGATTATTGAGATGAAGAGAGTGTGTGTGCAAAATTTGGGGTCAACCAAATACCACAAACATGGTTTTCTAAAAGTGTCATTGCATTATACTATGATACAACCGTTGCATTAGATCATTGCTATATATATATATATATATATATATATATATATATATATATATATATATATATATATATATATATATATATGAGCAATGATTTCATGCAACCGTTATACAGTAATATGATGCAACAACCTTAAAAAAACCATTTTATGGCTATTTGTTTGATCCAAATTTTGAAATATACACTATTTTCATTCTAATGAACAATCACAAAAAAAAAAAAAATTTGAAAACACAACCTAGAAAATATTGTTTTAGCCCAATTAACATAGGCCGTTCATTTTAGTGAAATGCTTAGATCTATACCTTAGAAGGATTTTTTTATTTTCAATTTTTTTGAATGACTTTGTTATCATTAGATGAACAATGTTAAAGAAGAAGAAGAATGATTTTGAATTTATAAGGCTAAGATCTTGAAATTCACAAAATGAATAGTCTAAATTCATTTTAGAAGGGACTCATTTTGACCATATCTAGGGTTCAAATTGAATTTTTTTTTTTGAGGGGATTGATTATTGAGATGAAGAGAGAGTGTGTTCAGAATTGGGGTCATACAAATACCATAAACATAGTTTTCTAGAAGTGTCGTTGCATTATACTATGATACAATCGTTGCATTGAATCACTGTTTTATATATAGATATATATAAAGGGGTGGTTTTAGGAGGAGCTGGGTGAGGACCCATACCATTATGAATACAGTTCGGTCTCGACCAATTTCCACCTAGATTGGTAATCCGGATCGAAAATCACTAGATTTTAAAACACCATTTTAAATGTTACCCAAGATCCTCATTTTTTCTTGAAATAATGTGATTCTAATGTGGAATTCAACATTTTCGAGAATAAAAATCGTTTTCGACCTAAGGGAGTCATTGTGCCTCCACAAGAAAATGCTTCACGAGCTTTATAGAAAATTCCCGGTGACCCTCATTTAGTGGTTACTTATTATGCATGTAACGAAATATGTCACATTTGAAAAAAAGTGTGTTAAGTTTTTAAAAAGTAAGTGGTACGAGTAGTAATTACAACCCAGCTATTTTTCATCTGGATTGTCGGTATGGATGGGATTCGGTCAAAACCAAGCCAATTCTGCGACGATATATTCCAAAAAATGGTGCCTTAATGCTAAAATAGATGCCAAAGAGAGAGACAAAAAAAAAATTACTATTTTTAATTTTTAAAAATTCCAAATTATTGATCATCATCATAGTTGCATAATAGTTGCGATGAGCAAATCTTAAAATTTTAAATCCAAAATCCATCTTTAAAGTTATGAATAGGTAAATCAGCTGATTCACCAAATAGTTTTTTCAATAAATGTCTTGAAGGTTTTATGGGCATTGAAGGCCCTATGGTCAAACGTGGAATAAAAGGCACCTGGCCATGGTAATTTTTATTTAAATTAGTAACCTTCTTGCTTTGTAAACCTCGGGCACCTGACTGAATGTTTAATTATATTTTATTTGGGAGAAGTATTCTAGAAGGATTAGTCCCCCCCACACCCCCCCCCTTTTGTCAAAGAACTTAGCACCTTTTTTTTGACAAGAATGGATGATTTTCCATGCCCACTGAATCTTAATTATTTATTTTTTAACATTAGAAAGTCAATTAATCCAGATTTGCAATCGCTACACTATTTGAAATTATCGGTTACTCTTACCCAAAATTAGGATGTCTTTCAAAGTGTTCTAAGCTCTAATCTGGAAAATAATTAGTAGAAAATCTTATTAAATTTGGGTGTGGTTTGTATTAGACTGAGGCCCTAAACAATCAAAATAAGGTGCACCTTCATATAGTATCGAAGATGTCATTTCATAACTGAAAATCTTTGTAATGGCCTGAAAATCTATTTTCATCTTTAATTATAAAATTTAAAGCTTCAAAACTAGTATAGATCGACTAGATCAATGAACACTTGAAAATTAACGGTCTACATAATGCATTACAATATGCAATATTTCTAAGACTTGTATGTCCGCTTTTTTTTTTTTTGGTGCATGTATCTCAAGGTCGAGATGATCGAATTTGAGGGGTTTTAGCCATTGAAACAACTTTTCTAGTGAATTTTTGAGGTGCGTCTTACATGGTTTATCTAAATTTGTAAACTAACACAAACTAACACATGCCGTAGCTAATGGGCCAGGTATTTCGAACCAAACAATGAAGGGATCATTTTTAAGTTGGAGTTTGGTTGACTTCAAATAGTTGGGAAAAGACTATGATGATGATCATGATGAGCTTGAAGTTTGAGTTAATTTACTATCATGCACTCGCCACATATATATATATTAATCTCAATACAAAGTATTCAAATTTCATATACTTTTGAAAAACATGAGCGTTTGTGTTATATTGGAAAAATTACATTCGTACCATTTTATTTTACCATTATAACATAAAAGCCCAAAAGTATGCGGTATTTACGTAGAAGGATTAACCTCTCGTATTTTTTAAATTTTTTCCAACCTAGCTCCTGGTATGATGTTTGAAACATTGGACCGCTTGTTCATTTTTTTTTATATTCATAAAGCTATTAAATATGAACAAAATAGAATAAGGCAATTTGTAGGGGTACCTTTAAAGTTGCAAGGCATGTTCCATATTTTGCCATTAGATGGCCTTATGAATATAAAAAATAACAAAAATGAAAAATTAACAGGCGGTCCAATGTTTGAAATATTGAATCAGGGGTAAAGTTGGAAAAATAAAAATATATGAAGGGTTAGTCCTTCCGTGAAAATACCGCATATTTTTGGGCCTTTTTGTTATAACAATAAATAAAAATGGTACACATGTAATTTTCCCTACTTTGTATTTCATCTCTCAAAACGCAAAGTTTATAAAAATGTGGAATTTTTAGGTACCGAGGAATAGAATTTATAGTAGAAATTATACAAAAATAAAATAAAACAAAATAGTACATGTATCCGAATCTTCTTTTCTTTGATGGCTAGAATGGCCTGTAATCCTCAATATTCTATGAGTAATATGATGTAGTATAATCAGTGTGCGCACATAGACAAGAGAGAACAATAATGGCTATTATTGTAAAAGCGGCTTATTCCTATATTAAATTAGAAGTTAAATAAATATGACTGAAATACTCTTATTTAGAATTTAGAGCAACTTAAATATCTCCAATTTCCAATGGTCAATATACCCCTCAAACTTATGCAATGGGGTCTAACCAACAAGGTAGTTCTTGGGCTCTCTATTTATAAAGCTAGTTTTAGAGAGAAAGTATATGGCTGAAAAATACATGAGAGAGAAGGGTGAGTTTTCTTTAACTATTCGGTGGTATCTTATAGAGAAAAAAATGCTGTTCCAAAGCTTTTGAGGGGGAGTTGTAAACCCTTGTATTTTTCATACTGGCACAATATTTTTCTCGTTAGAGGGAGAGAAATTTGTTGCATCGTGGATGTAGGCAATCGCCAAACCATATAAATTTTGTGCTTTATTCTATCAATGTTTTACACAATTTTTTCTTTATTTCTTACCATATTGATTCATATCCTCTACAATCAGGACTTATAGGATTTGATATCCTTGTTGGTACGATGTTTGTGATAGATTGTGTATCTTTGCAGATGGCTGGAGAAAGTACAACCAAATATGAAATTTCAAAGTTTGTTGATTTAAATTTCTCAATACAAAAGTTGAAGATGCACTGGTTCATGGTTGTCTAATAGTATTGGAAAACAAATGAAAGATAACGGAAAAGATGAATTAAGAAGAGAATGATGACAATGGTCATTTGTCTATGACAAACATTCTTTTGGCTTGGGATGAATATGTCTAATTTAATGTCGCCTCGAAAACATCAATCAAGGATTTATGACATGCTAAAAAAATTCTTGGGAAGGTAAATCTTTTATCAATAAAGTTTTTCTCTATTAGCAACTTTAATAATTTCAATATGAGTGACAGGGGCTCATTGCAAAGGCACTTGAATGAGTTCAATGCTTATTTAGCAATTTGATGGCACTAGATATCAAAATCAATGAAGCACATAAGGTATCCATGTTACTCTCTATTTTATGCTAGAATCATGGATGGCCTAATCATTTATCTTACCAATGCGAAGTCTCGAATTTGACTCTAATGTGTTTGCAATTTTTACAGAGTATTTTATGCGAAAGTTTTGTCAAGAATCATGTTGGAATTTTCTTGTATCATGGGGTAAATCAATGGAGAGAATTGTAGGAAGGGGTCCGTAAAAAAATGGTGCCTCCACTAAAAGCGAAAATAGATAGTGGAAAAAAATTCAAAAAAATAATTCGTTTAATTTTGAAAATTTTAAATTATTGATCATCATCATGTTTGAGATTAGCAAATCTTAAAATTTTAAATCCAAAATCTATCTTTAAGGGACATTTATGAATCCGTATACGGACTGATTCATGAAATCTTTTTTTCAATATGTATAAATATCTAGAAGGTATTTCTCGTCAATTGAGGGCCCTATGGTCCAAAAGTGGAATAAAGGGCACTAGGCCATGGGTTTTTATTCAAATCAGCAAGCTTTGTAAACCATGGGCACCTAAGTGGATGTTTAATTATATTTTAATGAGAAGTATTTCTAGAAGGATTTACTATGAGCGCGAGGTAATATCTGGAGGACGATTGTTTTTCATTAGGGGTGGCAACGGGTCGGGTCCAGCTGGACTCGGACCCAGGCTTGAATATTATTTGGGTCGTGCTTTTGGATCTAGACTTGACCATTCAAGTCCAAATATTGGACCCATTCTTGGACCCGTCGGGTATCGAGTTTGGTCGGGTCCACTGCCACTCTATAATTATGAGGTTTTTTTTTTTTTATATTCTTTTTGCACTTTTTTTTTTACTATCATATGCCCCTATTATTGACAACATTCACTGTATTGCATAACATTTATGAATACCCACAGGAAAAAAATATATTCGCACTATTTATGAATACTCACATAACATATACCCATATTATTCAGGTCCGGTACATAATAGCATCCGGATCTAGGTTTTAGACCAAGAACCGATCTTTCAGGTCCAAAATTTGGACCCATACCCAGACCCGAGGTTGGGTCTATCTGTCGGGTCCCTAGCCTGGTGGGGTCCATTTTTTGACCTTTGACGGTTTTTGAGGTTGAATTAGTGTGCTATAGAATTAGATGAGAATTCCAAGCCTATAAATATGGTCAAATTAATGCACATCTCATGACCATCAAGATGGTAAAGATTATTAACGCTTTCCCACTTTTCTCCTTTTTGTTAGCTCAGCGGGTGCGATTTGAACATGGAAACCATGACCAAGGTTGAATTTACAGGGTTGAAACTTTAAGCCAGTGTTCTTCGCCTTGATGGAAGTCGCCTTATTGGAATCGAGATCGTTAGGGGAATTTTCTAGAGAAAACGAGATTCACAAACATGGAAATCCTCGGTGAACTTGAGCCAAAACCCTACCGGGTACTATTTTAGGACCCCAAATTTTGGGATGTGATCATCTCAACCCATAGATTAACTTCAACAAAAAGGATATTTCTTAATTGTACCCCTGCGCACTTGAAAAAAAAAAAGAGCTTGATATTGAATAGAGACCATCCAACTTTTAGATGATGAAATCTAAGTGTTAGAATACTCAAATTTCAAATATTTTTTCTAACAATAATCATCTACTCGTTTGGCACATATTAAAAAACCTCCTAAATAGGTATGTTGATTCAAGGAGTGGAACTAAACTATGCTCCCAAGGGAGCATAGTATACGTTCTTGTACGTAAATATATTTATATCTTTTTTATTCTAACCATAACTTTATATTGATAAAAGAATAATTGTTTTATGTAGGGTGGACTACATTTCTACAATATGCGATCTAGAGATATAAAGCATACATCTTCAAATAGGTGATCCATCTAAAATTAATTATAACTAAAGGTCCAAATGTTTTTTAATATAATTATTATTTTTAATTTTTAAAATTTATTTATTTTTCATATTTATGATCTTCATGTTAGGATCAAATTATATTTAAAAAATGAATAATGATCCTATGAGAACCTCCCACACCCATGTATGTAGGATCTTAAAAGATCACCATTAAATTTGGCACAGTTCTCTAAAAAAATCAAGTCTCACACTTATACGATAATTTTTTTAGAGATTTGTGTAAAATTTAACGGTGATCTTTTAAAATCCTACACACATGAATGTTGGAAGGTCTCATAAAATCATTCCATTTAAAAAAATATATTTATTAAAAATTATATAATATCTAAAAATTAATATCAATATTTAAAAAATATATTTATTGCCAAGTCCGTATTTTTGGCCACTTGCTAACGGCATCCTCGATAAAAAAAAAAAAATGCCATCTTATCATTTGGCAACTTTGCTTACAAGTTGCAACCTTCATGCTCAGAACCCAACATTGTATTTTACCCACGAGTGTCACTTCTATGCCCATCAATGTCTCAAATCAGCAAGGTTCAAATACAAGGTTCGGACTCGAAACTCCACAAGGTCTCGATTCCGATCCGTAAGGACAAAATTAGAGACTCGATCGAGTCTATGAAAGTAATAGTACTACACTATAGTAACTGGCTGTTTGAAATCATTGCTTTCCTCTATTTCTTCTTTGGGAAAGGACCAACGTTAGAAAAAACGCCCGCTTAGAACACGAACCAGCCATTTAGATCGGAATCATTAGAGTTCCGAGTCCAGTTAGGGCCGGTTTTAGGTATCTAGTAGTCTAGGGTACACCCTCATAAAGTGTCCAGCCCAAAACCGGCCGGTTAAGGTCCGCACCGGCACTTTTTTCGTCAAACTGGCTGGTTTTCTACTAACCGGACCGATTAGACAATAAAACAGGCATTTTTTACTAAATAACGGTAATGTACCCTTTACATCTGTTATGTTAAAATAGGGGCTGTTATATGTACATGCATACTTGATTTCAAAATTTCACCTTTTCTTTATTCGTCTCGTGCCATTTTTTTGTCTTTTTTTTCGTGAGTTATTGTTATAAATCACCATCTAGAATCTATAAAACAAGAAATTTGGATTGAAACATAGAAAAAAAATGAATTTCTTGAATCGGAATGGTGGATTTTTTAGGTTTTTGAAAAATTCCGTCAATCTTTCAATAATCTCTTAAATACCTAATGGCTCTTGAAGAACTATGGGGGTTTGATAGATAATCGAATTATTGATCAGATGCATGTATCAATTTGTTCAAAAACCCAAACATTATGTGTTGATTTTGGCCTGAAAAGCTGCTGCTCAAATAACCTATTTTTTATCCAAAAACAAAGATTTTTCATCAATTTATTGGATTTTTTTTTTTATCAAATTAAGTTGTGAATTTTGATCATTAAGGCTTAATCTCTCAAATAAAATAGGTATTTCTATTGATTATTGATTAAATTTTTATATATGAATTTTTTTGTTGCATGATGTCATGAAAATTTTGTAGATCTGAAATTTTTGCCATTTTTCAATTGAATTAAAAATACCAAATATTTTTTATGAGATTTGGTGCGTTTGAAAGAAGATTGGAGCATTTACAATGCATACATATTGATTTTTTTAATTATCTAAACATTGAAGGTCGTTTCTTGCTCGAATGTTGCTCGATTTTCGGGGTTTTTGAAAAATATTTATATATATATATATATACATATATATATTAAAATTCAAACACTAATTTTTTCAAACACTAATTTTGCCCTAGAAGCGTGCTTTGCAGTTTGCACAATTCTCTAACTTGTAGGTCTATGTTCTTCTTTTTAATGTCTCTTACCATAGATCTTTTATCACTGTAGGTTATCTCGATTGGGTTTAAATCTCTCAAGTAATGTGAATCTTTGGCAGAGTACTTTCAGAGGGAGAGATAGTGTTTTATAAAGGTGATCTTAAAGAGAGAGTGTGTGTTTTACAAATGTGACCTTAATTTCAAATCACCCTCCCATTTGGTAATATGGTTTGGGCCATTAATATTAAAATACACCCAAGAAGTCTAGGTTAATCTATTGAATGAAACCCATCTTTAGAGGGGCAAACTTGAAAAGTGCCTCTACTAGTATTGTTTTAATTTTTATTTATTTTTTTGCGGTTATTTGACTCTTTTTTAAAAACACAAATCTACCATATCGGGCAGTTCTGTTAACCGCCTGGTTAGTCCAGTTCCGACTGTAACCGCTGCAAGCCCCACATCCGGTTACCCGTTCTGGTTCGATTTTGAGAACATTGGAAATAACACGCCGTTCCGTCTGAACAACTATTGAGTATTTGATGAGTTGTTCTTCCGATATTCTCAATGCACATGGTTTTTTTGAATTTGTGATCTGACTCATCTCGTTGCTAAAAGGCCAAATAATTCGAACCAAACAATGGAGTCATCATTTTTATCTATAATTTTATTGAATATTTAGTTTTAAGTTTGAGTTAGTTTGATCCGAAATAGTTGGAAAAATGCTCCAATAATGATTATGAGGATTTTAAGTTTGAGTTAATCTATTGTATTGCACGCACACACACACACACACACACACACACACACACACACACACACACACACACACACATATATATATATATATATATATATATATATATATATATATATATATATATATATATATATATATATATATATATATATATATATATATATATATATATATATAGGAAAACACTACAAAAGGCCTATAGGTGAAATTCTACAGTACTTCACCTGCGGTTTTATCACCGTTCAAAATTTATCACAGGATCAAAGATGTTTGATAGTGTTTGAATTTTAATATTGTTTTTACAAATTATAATGATCTGAAATTTTGTAGGTGTGTATGCATTAGTGAGATGCAAATGCATAAAATATAAAACAAATAATTTGAATGATAAAAATTTGATAAAAATACCCCTATAAAGTTTCAAGGGTACTTTTATCATTTTATTTTATGTCTATTATTTTTTAAATATTTTATTTTGGTGCGACTTGATCATATGTAACTATAACCGTGTGATGAACTTTGGACAATGATGAGGTGTATGTGAAGTAGTATAGAACTTCACATTTTGTAGATGCTTCATATATATATATATATATATATATATATATTATATTAATCTCAATACAAAGTATTTAAATTTCATATGGTTGTGGAAAAAATGAACATTTGCTTTGCTTTGTATTTAATCTCTAACTATGGAAAGTTTATACAAATGTGGACTTTTTAGGTATCGAGGAATTAGAAATTATACAAAAATAAAATAAAATAAATCTTCTTTTCTTTGGTGGTTAGAATGACCTGTAATTCTCACTATGCTTAGTTTCTATGAATAGTATGATGTAGCATAATCTGTGTGTTTGCGCACATAAACAAGAGAGAACAAGTACGGCTATTAGGGTACAAGCAGTGTGCTTCCTACATTAAATTAGAAGTTACACAAAGATGACCTAAATACTCTTATTTAGACTTTAGAACAACTTCAAAATCCCCAATTTCTAAAAGTCAATATACCCCACAAACTTATACAATGGGGTCCAACCATGAAGATCATTTTTGAGAAATATTGTTGTTGTCCCTTTGCATGAATAACCCCCATTCTGATGAGGAAGTTGTTTTGGTAAAGCCCAAGGATAATATGCTCCTGAGGGTTCACATCTCGCATTCACTCCCTTGAAACCTTATCTAAGAGTACTGGGAGACAAAGTTTTGAGATCTTAATGTTGACATTGAAATCACATTCTTGAGTTTGTGATCCCGTTTTCTTCCAATTGAATTTCGTAAGAAATATATATTTAGGGAAGTACTTGATACACATTGGATGCATAGAGAAGCTCCCAGTTTTAAGAGGGAAAGTTCTTCTGAGTCTATGAATCTTTCAAGAACGTTATTTTCTTGAATTGCATCTAAAAAAGTTTCGTATTGACTGGTATTCTACCAATTTGTAACCCAAAGTTCCAAACTTTTATTAAATGATAGAGAAATTCTCCAAGGAAAAAAAAATATAGATACAATATATGACAGGGAAGTCAATTGATTTTTTTCTAAATCCTAAAAGGTTTGGCAGAAAAATAGGATTGATGTGGGTATTTCTTGGGCTTTTTCTTTATAAACTAGTTTTAGAAAGAGTAAGTATATGGTTGAAAAATACATGAGAGAGAAAAAGGTGAGTTTTCTTTAGCTTTTGGGTGGTATCTTATAGAGAAAAAAATATTGTTCTAAAACTTTTGGGAGGGAGTTGGAAACTTATGCATTCTTCACACTTGAACAATATTTTTCTCATTAGAGGGAGATAAATTCGTTGCCTTGTGGATGTAGGAAATCGCGGATTCATATAAATTTTGTGTTTTACTGTTTTTCTTCTTTTTACACAATTGTTTGTTGTTTTTGACAATCTTGGTTCATATCCTCTACAATCGGCTTGCAGGGTTCGATATCCTTGTTGGTAAGAGGTTTGTGATAGATTTTAATTTTTTGGATATGACTGGAGGAATTACATTCAAATATGAAATTCTAAAGTTTGCTGATTTGAATTTCTCAATATAGAAGTTCAAGATGCACACGATGTTGGTGGTTGATGTTTGTGTTGTAACTTTGAAAGGAAAATGAAAGAGAACAGAAAAGCCGGATGAAGAAGCGTATGATGACAAGGACTTGACAAATATTATTTTGATTTGGGATGAATATGTCTAATTCAATGTCACCATCGACATAGGGTCAATGATAGGCTAGAAAATACATATGAAGGTAAGTCTTACCAATAAAGGCTTTTTTATTTGTAATTTTATAATCTCAAGTTCAGTGATAGTGCCTCATCATTGCGAAGGCACTTGAATGAATCCAATGGCTGTTTAACAATTGATGGCACTAGATATTAAAATGAATGAAGAAAATAAAGTAGCCATGTTACTCTCTTTTATGTTAGAATCATGGGAAGGCCTAAACATGCATCTTATCAATGCGAAATCTCTTGAATTTTGAAAGAAAGACCTATGTAATCTTTTGCAGGAGAAATACAATTTTTTTTTTTTTTTAATAATAATCACCCCTAAAAATTTTGGCAACAAGATCACTCACAGATGATCTTATTACAAACAATAGAAATTCGAAAAAAAAAATTACACATCAATAAAATAAATCTCAACTACTTAATGCCATTCATACAAACTAATACTGTGTTTGACAATATAAATTAAACGAACAAACAATTAAAAGAAAAGATGTCGGAGATTACCTCAACCGGGCATTTTACACCCCACACCGAGTTACCACATCCAATGGCACGGGATCAACGATCTAGCTTCAATCTCAAACCGGAAAAGCTAATTTCGGCCAAACTAGGTAACCGCTCTTAAATCTCTATAAAACCCTAACCCCAAAATAATTAGGCTCAAACCCTAATTTTCCTAACCCTTAGATTAGATCATGAGAGAGAGAGAGAGAGGGGCGTGGCCCCTAGTGAAGAGAGAGAGAGTATATAGGAGCGAGCTATGTGTAGAGATGGGGGGAGAGAACCCCGTGAAATTTAGGTCTAGGGTTTCTTTAGGGTTTTCCATAGTTTGCCTCTTTCTTGAGATTGAATATGGACCGTTGATCAAGATGACTTGTGGAGTGAGAGATCTGAGCTATCTATTCCATAGATGGGCCATCAACATTATAAAAGGTGCATGAACCATTATCCCCCTTTCCTTAAACCATTTTCCCATCAATATATTTAAATAAATTAAATACATTAAGATATAGTGCATATCATAAAATGCATATTTCATCTCATATTTTCCATAAGAACATTTAAATAATATCAAGTCAAGATATTCCTTCAAGATAAGATATGGTCAATATTTTCTAATTAATATTTGACCATATGCTACAAGATATAGTTACCATATTTAACAAACTTGAAGACAAAGCAACAAGAGTAGGTATCCAAGGGTGGGGCGTGCCACCCATGTATGGTATGTAGGGCCCCACGTAATACCCACATGGTGGGCCCATGTGCACAATGGGCCCCCATGTTTTTTTTTTAATGAATATTTTAAAATTAAACAAAATGAATTTTAAAACATTATAACTTTGTAAATTAATAACTGCATTTTTATAAGTTCAAAAATAAGAAATAAAATATCAAATGACTTATAAAAAATCAAATAATAAATCTAAAATAATTTAATAATAAAATGAACACAATTAAATCAATGTGATGGGAAGTGGATCCATATGGTTCAGGAATTCAATCCACGATCACGGGGTACTCCACCTTCAACTGTAGACTACAGACCACAGACCACACTTGCTTTATCGAACCGACCCAGTATTTTCCATGACCCACAGTACAAGCATGGACTCATTAGCAGGTCACCAAAGTCTGGTTGATGAGCTAAGAAGTCGCAATCCCAGTCTGTGGATTGTAGGTCCTCCCCTAGAGACAAGTCATTGTCACCAAGACCTGATGCGACCACAGATCTATGGCACATAGGGGTATCTCTTGCACATGCATATGCTTTACCCAAATGTGGATATTTAGCTTTTTCGATCGATCTATCTATATGCATGACGTGTGATGAAACATGGATGAGGTTTTGGCCCCCGTCTCTGTAGACCTACCATCACACACAAGAGTCATACAGTTCCTCGACTCACACATCAAGGCATAAGCTCCGACCTCATTAAGGGCTAACCCAAAAACCCTTTTCAGTTGATTTTTTTATGCCCAGTTACCTCGGGTTTTCAAACCGACTGGCCTAGATCGCACAGTCCGGTATCCACACTCCCCTTGAGTGTCTTCGAGGGACCACACTCCCCTTGAGTTTATGTTCCACTATAATAAATGTTTTTTATTACACTCTCATAAGGCTTTTAAAAGCTACATAAACCCAACATATCCCACTTGGCTTTTGAAGGCCTTACGTTCTCTCTTCCTCACTTTCTCTCATCCTCATCTCTCACACATGTCTTAAAAAAACATTCGGGTAACTCCCTTAGTCAGAGGGTCTGCAATCATCAAATCTGTAGATATGTAGTTGATCTCGATCTCTTTCAATCTCACCTCATTTCTCAGGTGATAGAAGTATGACTTGATATGCTTGGAATTCTTGTGAAACTGAGGCTCCTTAGAGACAAATAACTGTCGTGTTGTCGTAGGATGGAAATTAAGTTGATTAAAAAACTTCTTAATCCACAAGGCCTCCTTGCCTGCTAGACAGCATGCCACATACTCGGATTCCTTGGTGGATAAAGCCACAATATCTTGTTTCTTTGACTTCCAAAAAACCGCACCCGCTCCAAGCATAAACACACACCCAGATGTAGACTTCACATCATCTGGATCTACGAGATATCTTGCATCTGAATATTCCTTTATTACTATTTTAGTTCCCCCCTTATATGTGAGTGCATAGTTCATAGTCCCTTTTAAATATCTAAGAATTCATTTTACTGCTTTCCAATGTTTCTCTCCTAGATTGCTTTGGAAATGGCTCACCAGACTCATGATGAAGAACAAGTCAGGCCTTGTTCCAGTCATTGCGTATATAAGGGACCCAACTGCACTCATGTATGGCACTCTCTCCATAGCTCTTATAACCATGTCTTCGGTATGACACATTTTATTACTAAGCGTGGTCTTTTTGTCAATTGGGGTTGACATGTGCTTACACATACTCATATCAAACTTTTCTAATATCCTTTTAGAGTAGGTTGTTTGGGAAAATTTGATAGTCTTCTCTCTCCTATTTCTTATTATCTTGATGCCTAACACATATGAAGCTTCTCCAAGATCCTTCATATCGAAGTGTTATGCAAGTAAATTTTTCGTCTCTATTACTAGGGCAATTGAGCTACTAACAATTAACATATTATCCACATATAACCATATAAAGACCACATCACTCCCACTAACCTTTTGATATATGCAATAATCTTCATTATTTGTAGAGAATCCTGCAAGAGCAATGGTCTCTTGAAATTTTATGTACCACTGTCGCGATGCTTGTTTCAGGCCATAAAGGAATTTATTAAGTTTGCATACAAGGTTCTCTTCTCTTTCTCCTCAAATCCCTCAGGTTGGATCATGTAAATTTCTTCATCTAAATCCTCATTTAGAAAGGTTGTTTTGACATCCATTTGATGAACCTCAAAGTTAAAATAGGCTGTTATAACTATAAGGATTTAGATGGATGGAAATTTGGAGTTTCCTCATAATCTATTCCTTCTTTCTGGGTGAAACCCTTTGCAACCAACCTTGCTTTGTATTTTTCTATTTCCCTTCAGAGTTCAACTTTTTCTTGAAAATCTACTTAAAACCAATGGCCTTACGTTTTTCAGATAGCGGTATTGTCACACCCCAAGAATTTACAATACAGTTATTCTTGAGATGTGACAGACAAAACATATATACATCTATTGATAGGACAAATTTACAGTGGCGAGGTCTTACAAAGTAAATAAAGAAAGCTAGCACAACAACAGTATCTTCTAAGGTTGATCTTGACTAGCACTCAAAATGAATCCGCAGTTATCCTGAAAAATGTTTACCATAATTTGATGAGTTTGGCTACTCAGTAAGTGATCATCATAATCCTAAAAATAATCATGATTGAAAGATATCAATATTTTCCAAAATGAGATCTATTAACAGAAATGCATCAACAGTTTCACTTTCAAAAAATGCATAATTAAGTATAATCCGAATAATTGAAATGCATATAACACTTTAACGGTAGTGCATAATTCAAAGGATTTCACAAAATACCCTACTGGCGTCCCAAGTAGGTCACCTATATACCCCATCAGCGTCCTGATGGGTCCACTTAATCCCTATCGGCGTCCCAGATAGGTCCACTTAATCTCTGCAGGTCCACTTATACCTCACCGGCGTACCAGATGAGTCCACTTAATCCCTACCGACGTCTCGGATAGGTCCACTTATACCTCACCGACGAACCGGATGAGTCCACTTGCATACTTAAATTATTTTTAAATCTCTTTAAACATTCGAAAGCAGCAAATATCATGTACTCAACATATCACTGAAATCACTAATATGAATTTTACTAAAACCATTAATAACAGTCACTTTCAATAACATTTCAACCAATCAAATATTTTGGGCTAAAATTTAGAAAGGTAGCAATTCGTAAAGACATTCTAGGATAATTGCCAATCTAATATGTATAGGAAAACTCTTATAGAAATTCAAGAATACGGAATTATCACAATTTATGGGATGTTAATTTGCAAATAAACATTTCACAACAATACTATAATCAATTACAAAAATGTCAATTTTTAAATAATACGGCAGTCATTTGCACATGAATTTTACAATGTCTAAATATTCAAAACAGTAGAAAGAAGTATCACAATTTTACTAAAAGAAGAAATATCACATTTATTTCTAACAATAAACAAGAAAAATAAATAAATTTATTTTTCTAATTTACAGCATTCAAAATTTCTAACATAGATAAAATATCACAATTTTTATTAAAAAGATTATTTTTCAAGATAATGAGGTCACGTGCGCATAAAAATTATCGCGCCTAAAATTCATGATAATAAGCAGAAATAATTATTTCATTTCATTTTTAAAAAGAATGGATTATTTTTCGAGACAATGGGGTCACTTACACATAAAACTTATAAAATAAAGATCCTGGACGGAAATATCACTATTTATTAAAAACAGACTATTTTTCAGGAAGACGATGTCACTTACCCACAAATGTTTGAGAGGGAGCTTCCGATAAAAAATTCGGATCGAGAGAGGAGTTCACTGTGTTTCGACTAGAGAGAGAGAGATCTCAAAATTTTCTAGGGTGGGAGTGCTCACCTCCCCTATTTAAGTTCTTATAACGTATTATTATAATATTTTATTACGTTCTACCTCATACCTGAGGTGTCGCGTTAAGCGTTTGCTTTTAACATACGAAAACCATGTCCACTAAAGGACGTGGCAAACAGCAAGCAAAAGCAGGCAAGCAAAAGTAGGCAAGCAAAAGCAGGCAAGCAAAAGTTAAACCAAGTAAAATTTTTTGAAAATAGTGATGGTCCCCAAGGACCATCATACTCAAACAGACCGTCACCTATTTAAAAGCATCTTTTATCTTCATTTTTTTTTTTTTTTTTTTGAAATTTTAGGATTGTTACAGGTACTAATTCCCATACATGGTTTTGGTTAATGGAAGCATACTCATCTCTCATGACTTCTACCCAGTATTCCCTTTCAGAACAAGTCAAGGCTTCACGGTGAGTCCTAGGTTCTGAATCTGGATCTTCCCTAACCTTATCAAAATGTTCTCCACGAAAGACAAAATGTTCTAGGTAAAAGGTGGTCTACTGACTCAGTTACTTCGTCTTGGTTCAAGAAAATGTTCACTTTACTTAGGGAGTTCAAAAACAGGTTGGGATGGTCTAGAAGTTTCAGGTTCAGGGTCTCAAACTACATCATTGTTTTTGTCCTCCTCATAAAAGTTTGGTAGTTTTCTACTCGCCCTTGCCTCAAGGAACTCTTCCTCAAAGAAGTGAGCATCGCGACTTTCAATAACCGTACTGGTTTCAATGTTGTAGAATCAATAACCCTTACCATGATCTGGGTAACCAATGAAAATGGATTTGACAGTTTTGGGTTGCAATTTGGTTCTATTTTGATGTGGGATAAGGATATGGGCTGAGCAACCCCAAATTTTCAAGTGTTCAAGGAAGGGAGTATGTCACACCCCAAGAATTTACAATACTGTTATTCCTGAGATGTGACAAGCAAAACATATATACATCTATTGATAAGACAAATTTACAGTGGCGAGGTCTTACAAAGTAAATAAAGAAAGCTAGTACAACAACAGTATCTTCCAAGGTTGATCTTGACTAGCACTCAAAATGAATCCGCAGTTATCCTGAAAAAATGTTTACCATAGTTTGATGAGTTTGGCTACTCAGTAAGTGATAATCATAATCCGACCTGTGAAAATTTTGTGAGGAGTAAGTGGGGCAGCTTTTGTGGGAGTCCAGTTAAGGATGTAACATGCCATTAATACGGCTTCTCCCCAAAACTCTAATGAGAGATTTGCATACCCCATCGTACTCCTTACCATTTTCACAAAGGTCATATTCCTTCTCCCAGCTATACCATTTTGTTCAAGAGTATAAGGCATGGTGTATTGATGGATGATCTCATTTTCAATGCACAATTCTTTGAAGAGGTCAGATGAATATTCCCCCACTCTATCGGTTTTAAGGACTTTAATTTTCAGGTTGGTTTGATTCTTTACTTGGACCACCTTATATTCTTCAAATTCTTTTAGGGCTTCTGATTTTGCATGAATAACGTACACATAGCTATATTACGAGTGGTCATCTATAAAAGAGATAAAATATCTTTTTCCACTTTTGGTGGTCACATTCATAGGTCCACATATATCACTATGAATGATTTCCAATACGCCAGTAGCTCTTTTCCCTTGGTGGTATTTTTTCTTATTAGTTTTTCTTGCACACAAGACTCGCACACTTTCGATAAATCTCCCTTATAATTATGAAGAATCCCGTCCCTTTTTAATCTTTCCATCCATTCGTTTCATATTAATGTGTCATAACCTCATATGTCATAGGGTAGCATCTAATTCATTAGGGGACGAGACATAAGCGAAGTTCTCTTTTATTTCAATAGTAAATAGCCCGTCTACAAGTCGTTCAGTCATGATCACATCTTTTCCCTTCTTGACCTTCACTTTCTCCCCAATGATAGTGGTTATGAATCCAACCATAAACGTCTTAGGAATCAAAACCAAGCATTTCCTTATATCAGGAGCATAAAGTGATTGTTTTAGGATCACGGTGCTCCCACTCTTTAGTTTCAGCTCAAAATCTCCAACTCCAAGTACATCAATCTTCTGATTTCCTCCTATATAAATATGCTGATGTCTTGGCCCCATGGGAGTGAAAGAACGGTAACCTTCTTTGGTGTTTGTGACATGAGTCGTAGCCCTTGAGTCAAGACATCAGGAAGCTTCATTGGGGTAAGCTAGCATGAACTCGAAAACTACACATGCCAATTCCTCATTAATTCTACCAAATTTGTTGAACTGACGTTATTGGCTATGTGACTCACTTTCATGCAAATAAAACAAGTTCGAGTCTCTCTCTTTGCTTCCTTATTTCCAAAATCTTTTCTTTTGAAATATCTTTTCTTCTCAAAAGTATTTCTTCCTTTTCCTTTCTTAAATTTAAAAGATGGTTGAGATTTTACCATATGCACAGCATCCCTTGGGGTTTGCCTTGAACTCCTCATTTCTTTTTCAGATTTAATGGTCGTGATGAGTTCTTCCAATTTTTGTGCCTTTCTTCTAGCAGAGATGAAAGATATAAAAGTTTTTTATGAATTAGGAAGAGAATTCATTAAATGAATGACTTGCATAGATTCATTGGGCTTTATGCTTGTATCTTTCAAATCTCTGACTAGCGTACGAAACATGTGCACATGATCTGCAAACTTGGTACCTTCTACCATTTTTAAATCATTGTACATTCTCATAGCCATAGTTTGCTTTATGAGAGAGGGTTCAACTAACTCTATTTCAAGTTTATCAAAAATCTCACTTGCAGTATAGATTGACTCGTACTCAGAAATATATGAGTCAGTCCGGTATCCACAAATATCATTTGCTTAGTATGGTCTTCGAGGGACCACACTCCCCTTGAATTTATGTTCCACTATAATAAATGTTTTTTATTACACTCTCATAAACCCAACATATCGAAGGCCTTACATTCTCTCTTCCTCACTTTCTCTCATCTTCATCTCTCACACATGTCTTACAAAAACATTCGGGTAACTCCCTTAGTCAGAGGGTCTGCAATCATCAAATCTGTAGATATGTAGCTGATCTCGATCTCTTTCAATCTCACCTCATTTCTCAGGTGATAGAAGTATGACTTGATATGCTTGGAGTTCTTGTAAAACCGAGGCTCCTTAGAGACAAATAACTGTCGTGTTGTCGTAGGATGGAAATTAAGTTGATTAAAAAACTTCTTAATCCACAAGGCCTCCTTGCCTGCTAAACAACATGCCACATACTCGGATTCCTTGGTGGATAAAGCCACAATATCTTGTTTCTTTGACTTCCAAATAACCGCACCCGCTTCAAGCATAAACACATACCCAGATGTAGACTTCGCATCATCTGGATCCATGAGATAGCTTGCATCTGAATCTTCGTTTATTACTATTTTAGTTCCCCCCTTATATGTGAGTGCATAGTTCATAGTCTCTTTTAAATATCTAAGAATTCATTTTACTGCTTTCCAATGCTTCTCTCCTAGATTGCTTTGGAAATGGCTCACCAGACTCATGATGAAGAACAAGTCAGGCCTTGTTCCAGTCATTGCGTATATAAGGGACCCAACTGCACTCATGTATGACACTCTCTCCATAGCTCTTATATCCATGTCTTCGGTGTGACACATTTTATTACTAAGCTTGGTCTTTTTGTCAATTGGGGTTGACATGTGCTTACACATACTCATATCAAACTTTCTAGTATCCTTTTAGAGTAGGTTGTCTGGGAAAGTTTGATAATCTTCTCTCTCCTATTTCTTATTACCTTGATGCCTAACACATATGAAGCTTTTCCAAGATCTTTCATATCGAAGTGTTATGCAAGAAAATTTTTCGTCTCTATTACTAGGGCAATTGAGCTACTAAAATTTAACATATCATCCACATATAACGATATAAAGACCACATCACTCCCACTGACTTTTTGATATATGCAATAATCCTCATTATTTGTAGAAAATCCTGCAAGAGCAATGGTCTATTGAAATTTTATGTACCACTGTCGCGATGCTTGTTTCAGGCCATAAAGGAATTTATTAAGTTTGCATACAAGGTTCTCTTCTCTTTCTCCTCAAATCCCTTAGGTTGGATCATGTAAATTTCTTCATCTAAATCCCCATTTAGGAAGGTTGTTTTGACATCCATATGGTGAACTTCAAAGTCAAAATAGGTTGTTATAGCTATAAGGATTTAGATGGATGGACATTTGGAGTTTCCTCATACTCTATCCCTTCTTTCTGGGTGAAACCCTTTGCAACCAACCTTGCTTTGTATTTTTTTATTTCCCTTTAGAGTTCAACTTTTTCTTGAAAATCTACTTAAAATCAATGGCCTTACGTTTTTCAGGTAGCGGTACTAATTCCCATACATGGTTTTGGTTAATGGAAGCATACTCATCTCTCATGACTTCTACCCAGTATTCCCTTTCAGGAAAAGTCAAGGCTTCACGGTGAGTCCTAGGTTCTGAATCTGGATCTTCCCTAACCTTATCAAAATGTTCTCCACGATAGACAAAATGTTTTAGGTAAAAGGTGGTCTACTGACTCAGTTACTTCGTCTTGGTTCAAGAAAATGTTCACTTTCCTTAGGGAGTTCAAAAACAGGTTGGGATGGTCTAGAAGTTTCAGGTTCAGGGTCTCGTACTATATCATTGTTTTTGTCCTCCTCATAAAAGTTTGGTAGTTTTCTACTCGCCCTTGCTTCAAGGAACTCTTCCTCAAAGAAGTGAGTATCGTGGCTTTCAATAACCGTACTGGTTTCAATGTTGTAGAATCGATACCCCTTACCATGATTTGGGTAACCAATGAAAATAGATTTGGCAGTTTTGGGTTGCAATTTGGTTCTATTTTGATGTGGGATAAGGATATGGGCTGAGGAACCCCAAATTTTCAAGTGTTCAAGGAAGGGAGTACGACCTGTGAAAATTTTGTGAGGAGTAAGTGGGGCAGCTTTTGTAAGAGTCCAGTTAAGGATGTAACATGCCATTAATACGGCTTCTCCCCAAAACTCCAATGAGAGATTTACATACCCCATCGTACTCCTTACCGTTTCCACTAAGGTCATATTCCTTCTCCCAGCTACACCATTTTATTCAAGAGTATAAGGCATGGTGTATTGATGGATGATCTCATTTTCAATGTACAATTCTTTGAAAAAGGTCAGATGAATATTCCCCCACTCTATCGGTTCTAAGGACTTTAATTTTCAGGTTGGTTTAATTCTCTACTTGGACCACCTTATATTCTTTAAATTTTTTTAGGGCTTCTGATTTTGCATGAATAAGGTACACATAGCTATATTACGAGTGGTCATCTATAAAAGAGATAAAATATCTTTTTCCACTTTTGGTGGTCACATTCATAGGTCCACATATATCACTATGAATGATTTCCAATACGCCAGTAGCTCTTTTCCCTTGGTGGTATTTTTTCTTATTAGTTTTCCTTGCACACAAGACTCGCACACTTTCGATAAATCTCCCTTATAATTATGAAGAATCCCGTCCCTTTTTAATCTTTCAATTCGTTTCATATTAATGTGTCATAACCTCATATGTCATATGGTAGCATCGAATTCATTAGGGGACGAGACATAAGCAAAGTTCTCTTTTATTTCAATAGTAAATAGCCCGTCTACAAGTCGTCCAGTCATGATCATATCTTTTCCCTTCTTGACCTTCACTTTCTCCCCAATGATAGTGGTTATGAATCCAACCATAGACGTCTTAGGAATCAAAACCAAGCATTTCCTCATATCAGGAGCATAAAGTGATTGTTTTAGGATCACGGTGCTCCCACTCTTTAGTTTCAGCTCAAAATCTCCAACTCCAAGTACATCAATCTTCTAATTTCCTCCTATATAAATATGCTGATGTCTTGGCCCCATGGGAGTGAAAGAACGGTAACCTTCTTTGGTGTTTGTGACATGAGCTGTAGCCCTTGAGTCAAGACATCAGGAAGCTTCATTGGGGTAAGCTAGCATGAACTCGGAAACTACACATGTCAATTCCTCATTAATTCCACCAAATTTGTTGAACTGACGCTATTGGCTATGTGACTCACTTTCATGCAAATAAAACAAGTTCGAGTCTCTCTCTTTGCTTCCTTATTTCCAAAATCTTTTCTTTTGAAATATCTTTTCTTCTCAAAAGTATTTCTTCTTTTTTCCTTTCTTAAATTTAGAAGATGGTTGAGATTTTACCATATGCACAGCATTCCTTGGGGTTTGCCTTGAACTCCTCATTTCTTCTTCAGATTTAATGGTAGTGATGAGTTCCTCCAATTTTTGTGCCTTTCTTCTAGCAGAGATGAAAGATATAAAAGTCTCTTATGAATTAGGAAGAGAATTCATTAAATGAATGACTTTCATAGATTCATTGGGCTTTATGCCTGTATCTTCCAAATAACTGACTAGCGCACGAAACATGTGCACATGATCTGCAAACTTGGTACCTTCTACCATTTTTAAATCATTGTACATTCTCATAGCCATAGTTTGCTTTATGAGAGAGGGTTCAACATACTCTTTTTCAAGTTTATCAAAAATCTCACTTGCAGTATAGATTGACTCGTACTCAGAAACGTACGAGTCAGTCATGACACATAAAATAATGTGCTTGTATATCAAGTTCCTCCTCTTCCAGTTGTCGTAGTCATCTTTGATTATTTGAGATGAGTCGTCAGTTGGACGATGAGGTCAGTCCCCAAAGACTACCTCATGCAAGTTTTCTTCATAGAGCACAAATTTGATTTTTCTTTTCCATGAAGCAAAGTTGGTCCCATCAAACCTTTCGATTTTCAAGATCTCAGAGATAAAAATACGAGCAGCCATTATATTTCTATTCTCAAGCAAAAAAGGAGAAAAGACTCCTAATGACAATCAAGTAAAACTAGCTCTGATACCAATAAAAGAAAGACCTATGTAATCTTTTGCCGGGGAAATACATTTTTTTTTTTTAATAATAATCACCCCTTAAAATTTTGACAACAAGATCACTCACAGATGGTCTTATTACAAACAATTGAAATTCAAAAAAAAAAATAACACATCAATAAAATAAATCTTATTACTTGATGCCATTCATACAACCTAATATTGTGCTTGAGAATATAAAATAAAAGAACAAACAATTAAAAGAAAAGATGTCATAGATTACCTCAACCGGGCTTTTTACAACCCACACCGAGTCACCACATCCAATGGCGCGGGATCAGTGGTCTAGCTTCAATATCGAACCGAAAAAGCTAATTTCGGCCAAACTAGGTAACCACCCTTAAATCTCTACAAAACCCTCACTCCAAAATAGTTAAACTCAAACCCTAATATTCCCAACCCTTAGATTAGATCATGAGAGAGAGACAGTAAAGAGAAAGAGGTGTGTGGCCCCTAAGGACGAGAGAGAGACTTTATGGGAGAGAGAGAGGTGTGTAGAGATGGAGGGAGAGCACCTCTATTTATAGTGAAATTTAGGTCTAGGGTTTCTTTAGGGTTTCTCATAGTTTGCCTCTTTCTTGAGATTGAATATGGATCGTTGATCAAGGTGACTTGTGGGGTGAGACATCTGAGTCATCATTCTATAGATGGGTCATCAAACATTATGGAATGTGCATGAACCTTTATCCCGCCTTCCTTAAACCATTTTTCTATCAATATATTTAAATAAATTAAAGATATTAAAGATATAGTGCATACCATAAATTGCATATTCCATCTCATATTTTCCATAAGAATATTTCAATAATATCAAGTCAAGATATTCCTTCAAGATAAGATATAGTCAATATTTCTTAATCAATATTTGACCATATGCTACAAGATATAGTTACCATATTTAACAAACTTGAAGACAAAGCAACAAGAGAAGGCATCCAAGGGTGGGGCGTGCCACCCATGTATGGTATGTGGGGCCCCACCTAATACCCACATGGTGGGCCCATGTGCACTATGGGCCCTGATGTATTTTTTTTTAATGAATATTTTAAAATTAAACAAAATAAATTTTAAAACATTATAACTTTGTAAATTAATAACTTCATTTTTATAAGTCCAAAAATAAGAAATAAAATATCAAATGACTTATAAAAATTCAAATAATAAATCTAAAATAATTTAATAATAAAATGAACACAATTAAATTAATATGATGGGAAGTGGATCCATATGGTTCAGGAATTCAATCAACGATCACGGGATACTTCACCTTCAACTGTAGACTACATACCACACTTGCTTTATCGAACCGACCCAGTGTTTCCCTTGACCCACAGTCCAAGCAGGGGCTCATTAGCGGGTCACCGAAGTCTGGTCAATGAGCCAATGAGTCGCAATCCCAGTCTGTGGATTACAGGTCCTCCTCTAGAGACAAGTCAAGGTCATCACGACCTGATGTGACCACAGCTCTGTGGCGCATAGGGGTATCTCTTACACATACTTATGCTTCACCCAAAGGTAGATATCTAGCTTTCTCAAACGATCTATCTATATGTATGCCATATGATGGAACATGGATGAGGTTTTGGCCCCTGTCTCTGTAGGCCTACCATCACATACAATGGCCACACAGTCCATCGGCTCACTCATTTAGGTATAAGCTCCGACCTCTTCAAGGGCTAATGTTTTTATGTTTTTATGCCGAGGTACCTTGGGTTTTCGAACCGACTGGCCTAGATCGTCAAACACAGTCCGGTATCCGTAAATATCATTTGCTTAGTATGGTCTTCGAGGGACCACACTCCCACTGAATTTATGTTCCACTATAATAAATGTTTTTCATTACACACTCATCAAGCCTTTAAAGGCTACATAAACCCAACAAATTTGACTCTAATGTGTTTACCGCTTTTACACAGTATTTTATGCAAAGGTTTGTCAAGAATCATATATGAATGTTTTTGTTTCATGGGGTAAATCAATAGAGAGAATTGTAGGAAGGGGTCAGGCAAAAAAATGGCACGAAAGATAAAATAGCTAGTGGAAAAAATTTTAAAAAAAAATAAAATATATACTATTTTTAATTATGAAATTTCAAATTCTTGACCATCATCACGGTTGAGATTAGAAAATCTTAAAACTTTAAATCCAAAATCTATCTTTAAGGGACATTTATGAATAGGTAAATGGGCTGATTAACTAAATATTTTTTAAAAAATGTGTAAATATCTAGAAGGGTTTGCTCGCCAATTGAAGCCGCTATGGTTTATTGGAGGGGAGGTACCAAGCCCAAGGCCAAGGTTTAAAATATTATTTTAAAACATCGGATACCTTTACCCCAAACCTGGATGTCTTGCATAGTATTCTTTTTTGTTTTTTGTTTTTTGTTTTTGGTAAATTAATGGGGGAGAAGGGGTCTTGCATGGTTTTCAGTAATAAAAACAAAGAATGTCAATTGTAATTTTACAGCCCTACAATAGGCCATTTTTGCCCCATCATAAAAGTAAAGAAAGGAAATAAAATCTTTTTTTGAACATTAAGAAAGAGAAATAAAATCCAGTGGTTTAGTATACCAAACTATAGCACTAGAGAAGGCCGCCGTTTTTTTAGCAAGTGCATCCGCCACCATGTTGGCATCATGATAGATATAAAAAATGGATAACATAAAATTTGAAAGGTGCCAATCGAGGATTTCAACCACAGCTAATAGCCACAATTAATCAGCAGTTGATTACAACCGCATCAAGTGTCAATGGAAGATTACATTGGCCTTGAATAACATTGATTAGTAAGAAGAATCGCCTTCAATCTACAATAGAAAACAATTGCACTATCTGGCCAGATCAATGCCCTCTCTAAGGGCACAAAATTTGGCATAGTTTTGGTATACATTACCAAAATACGTGACGAAAGGTGTCATCACCATCTCTGGCAACACCACTACCTCCTATCTTTATAGCGTTCTAAGTTCTAATGCGGCCTCGTCCTACTAAAGAAAATAATTAATAGAAAATCTTTTTAAATGTTGTGGTTTTGGCGAATGTTGGATTGTAAATTCCCAAAAGGAGGAGGTAGCCTCCCAAATCAATGTTTAGATCTTGCCCTGCGTTCAAACTAAATATATTAGAATTAGTCAATAACACGTTCGCGCTCCTATTGAGAAATTAGATGTGAAATATTATTTGAAATATTTAATTAAAATGAAAATAGCTTTTATATAAGGAAAAGTATATAATGAGGTCATTTATCTTTGGTAGAAGGTAGCCACAATTAATATTGATCATTGGATGTGAAATTAGATGGTTACATTTATTTCATTGACGAAGTTCAAACTTCAATCTCAAGCTATCAGATTTCACATCGAATGGTTGTAAGTAATTGTGACTTCGTACCAAAGATAAATGGCCTTATTGGATGCAATCCCTTTTTATAAAGTGGGGTGTGGTTTCTATAAGGTTGCAACCTTAAACAATCCAATTAAGGTGCACCTCTAAATCTTATCATAATATGTAATTTTGGTGAAAAACTTTCTTAGGCTTAACTTAAAATCCATTTTCATATTTAATTATAAAATTGTAAACTACAAAAATGGATAAAATCAAGTAGATCTATAAACATATGACAATGTGGAAAATGGACGGTCTAGATAATGTATTGCAAGATGCACTATTTCTGGGATTCAAATCTTTTTTTTTTGTTCATATTCATACATCTCGATGTCGAGATGATCAATTAGAGGGTCTTACAACATTAAAATAACCTTTTCCAATAGATTTTTGAGGTGCATCTTTAATTTTACAGTTTAAGGTTGCTACCTCATATAAACGTTTTCCTATAAAGTGTCCACTTATACTATTGAAGTAACATGCACTTCAAAGTTTTTCTAGATTCCAATGTTGGAAGACTCCCTAATTTGACCATCCCGACCTCAAGATGTACCTATATGAAGACAAAAAGAATTTGAAGTTCTAAAAATGTTACATCATGTAACAAATTATCTAAACAATCTATTTTCAAGATTTTTTAATATTTATCGATCTACTCGATCTGTACCAAATTTGATATTTTAAATTTTATAACTAGGTAATAAAATAAGTTTCAAGTCATAATAGGTTTCCGATACTGGAACTGAAACTACTTCTCCAGACAAAATTTAAAGGTGCACCTTACATCTAAGGTATACGGACTAAGGAGGGCACCTTATACAAACCTCACCTATTAAAAATAGTTACTCCTTTATTTTTAGAGAAAATACACCCATATCTTCTATTTTTAGGTTTCATTTTACAATAGACTCAAGGTTTTAAAAGATATCTTGAGGCATAAAAATTGTAGATTTTATTTATTCTAACCTCTTGAACTAATTTAAACCTGTTTTTTTAGGCCAAACAAATCTAAAAAAACATGTCTTTTTTGAAAGCCATCCTCCCAAACTTCTAGAGAGAGAGAGAGAAAGGTTTCATGGAGGTGAGAGGTTATCGGGAGGAGAGAGATAAATGTTTGGAGAAACACGAGAGGAGAAAGCGAGAGAGAGACGCAGGAAGAGAGAGAAAGAGAGAAATTTGGGGTATATAAGTGAAGAGAGAGGAAGGATTGAGTTTAAAAATATCATATCTTTCTCATATTTATTTAGGTTAAAAAATATGTTTAAAGTGGCCAGGGGGTTAGAAGATATTTTTTGAATCCTTAGGTTTATCAAAAAATGAAACTTAAAAATAGGGGATATGGAGATATTTTCCCTTATTTTTATTTTATTTCATGTTCATTCAGTATGAATTTATTTGTATTTAACCTTTGACATTTTGTAAATTTTTTGTGTTAATAATAAAAATTTTCATAATTCCTATTTTTTGAAGGCATATGCAGCACATAAAATCCATTTCTAAATTTTTATTAAGTTTATATATTTTTTGTTTACTCTTGTTTTCATAATATATAAATCTTTAAGGGCACTTTTTGTTGGTGCGTAAATATTTTCACAGGAAAAATATTTACATATGTTAACACTTTACAGGAAAACTTTTTGCAAACTTTTTCTGCACCATCTGTGTTAACACATTTAAAAAGCATTGTGTAATGAATTACGTAACTTTTATAATTTGTTTGGTATATCAATATATTAAATCTATACATGCCATATAATTGTAGTTATTTAAATACTCTTTAAATATGATATTTAATAAATTGTATTCTAAAAATGTATTACATAAATGAAATATACTATATGATATAAATATATATTATTATATTTAATATAATGTATTTTTTATTTAGTTTATTAGTTACATTTGTATTACAATATAATATACATACTATTTGTCATACATAATATAATAAATATGGGAAATGATCATGTCAGCCTACGGGTTGTCAACTACAGTATCAGCCAATTGTCTAGACTGAATCTAGTCCTGATCTAATGGTCACAACCTCATTTCGTGTTTGAATTTTTTATTTTTTTTATACAAATCCAAATAACATGAAATATAAATTAACCTTTTTTTTTTTTTTTTTAATGTCTATTCTTCAAAATAGAAGAATCTAATAAAAATATAAAAATATTAAAAACACAATTCGTAAAACATAAATTAATCCAAATACCCCCAAAATTTTTTTGGGGTATTTTGGTCAATTTATATTTTATGAATTATTTTTTAAAATATTTTTATGAGGTCCGCCTTGATGAGAATAATGAACGCCTAAAATTTCAAGTAATTCAGATTTGTAAAAGAAAAAAATTCAAATTCAAATACGAAATGAGGTTGTAACCATCAGATCGGTCCAGATTGAATCTGAACCGTTGGCTAACACTGTAGTTGTCAGCCCGTGGGTTGACATAATCCATTCCCAATAAGTATATATTATATATAATATAAACATATATTATTAGTAGAATATAATATATAATATATTTCTTATTTAAATTAACTTTCTAGACATGCTACTCCCTAATATTTTTTTTTCACACCCTAAACCCTAATACTATGTTTTTTGTATTTATCCCCCAATACTATGTTTTTTGTATTTATCCCCCAGTCAAGAAATCAACCGATTTAAGATGAAAAGGCATTTCCTCTCTCCCTCTGTACAAACAAAAATATGGCAGGTCAACTTTTTGAACTATCTCTACACCTTTTTCTCT
This sequence comes from Amborella trichopoda, assembly GCF_054954075.1. Classification (NCBI taxonomy): domain Eukaryota; kingdom Viridiplantae; phylum Streptophyta; class Magnoliopsida; order Amborellales; family Amborellaceae; genus Amborella; species Amborella trichopoda. The sequence continues at coordinate 37,191,496 of NC_142342.1, forward strand.
CAACCTGCCATCACTCTCTCTACCAAACCTCTCTCTCTTTCTCTTTCGTTTTTTTCCCTCAAAAAGAAGGGCCCTCGTCCTAATAAGATCTTCAATTTGGGGAGCACATCATCAGTTACACAGTGCTTGATTTAGAGGTCATTTTAAGGACATTTGAAGGTGAGCAAAGAGGAATGTTGTTGAATTAGAGACATTTGAAGGTGTTGTTGAAATGTTTGGAAACAACCAACTTGGAGAAAACATCAGTTTAGCTCAAGACCAGCTTGGGTAAAAACCTGCAACTGATCTTCAAACTAGTTTGAAGAAGTTTGTGAAAGGGCGTCTGTCTTGTTATGGAACCATCACAGAAAAGCTGCCTTGAACTGATAGAGAGAGAAGTGGTTTTTTTTATTTAAGAGAAAACCCCGTCTCTCTCTCTCTTCCCCTTACAAACCCTGCTATTTTGTTGGGGTTTATGGTGTGAGAAAAAAATATTGGGAGATAAGATGTCTAGAAAGTTGATTGTGGAAGTATCTTTAATTTTCCCTTTATAATATCTAATATAATATTTATTATAATATAATATGCAGTATACTATATAATATCAAATAATATAATATCATATGTAATATAATATAAATGTATATATCAATAGATATATTATATATGGGTGTGGTTTGTACAGAGCCGAGGCTCTAAAAAAATGGAAGTAATGCCTACCTTCAAATAGTATCAAGAAATATGGTTTCAATAATGGAAATCTTTGTGATAGCCTTAAAATATATTTTCATCTTTAATTATAAAATTTAACGTTTCAAAAATAGTGTAGATAAGCAAATCTATGAAAACTTGAAAATGTTGAAAATTGGCGGTCCAAAAATGCATTTCAATATGCACTATTTTCAAAACTTGAAATCTATTTTTTTCTCATGTCTATGCATCTTGATGTCGAGATGATCAATTTGAGGAAATTTGAACATAAAGACAACCTCTTCTAGTGAAATTGTTGAGGTAGGATCTAATTTGATTGTTTAGAGCCTCGGCTATATATAATCTTCTTCCATTATATATAGGGTGTGGTTTGTATAGAGCCTTGGCTCTAAACAATCAAATTAGAGCCTACCTTTAAATAGTGTCGAGAAATGTGGTTTAAATACTAGAAATCTTTGTGATAGCCTTAAAATATATTTTCATCTTTATTTATAAAATTTAAAGCTTCAAAAATAGCATAGATGGACAGAACTATGAAAACTTGAAAATCTTGAAAATTGACGATCCAAAAATGTGTTACAAAATACACTATTTCCAAAACTTGAAATCTATTTTTTTATGATGTCCATACATCTTAATGTCGAGATAATCCATTTGATGATATTTGGGCATCAAAACAACCTCTTCTAGTAAAATTTTTTAGTTAGGCTCAAATTTGATTGTTTAGAGCCTCGGCTCTATATAAACTTTTCCCTTATATATATTATACATTATATATAATATTGTATAATATTATATAATTTTCATATATATATATATATATATATATATATATAATATTATAATATAATATTTATAACAATATAATATGTAGTATAATATACAATATAATATATAATAAAGGAAAAAGTTTATATAGAGCTAAGGCTCCAAATAATCAAATTTCACTAGAAGAGGCTGTTTTGATGCCCATATATCTCCAAATTGATTAAATCGACATCAAGATATGATGAACGTGAGAGAAAAAATGGATTTCAAGTTTTGGGAATAGTGCATCATGTAAGGCATTTTTGGACCATCAATTTTCAAGTTATCATATATCTGCTCGATTTAAACTATTTTTGAAGCGTGAAATTTTATAATTAAAAATGAAAATATATTTTGAGGTTATCACAAAGATTTCCAGTATTGAAATCAAATTTCCCAACATTATTTGAAGGTGCACTTTACTTTGATTGTTTAGAGCCTCAGCTCTATACGAACCGCACCCTATAATAAATATATACAACTACAATACAAATCACATTAATAAAATAAATATATAATATAATATAATTAATATATATATATATATATATATACATATTATAATATAATATGTAGTATAATATAGAATGTAATAAAATAAAATATAATATAAATATATATTAATAGATATATTATATATTTTTTATTGAATATATATACTGTATAATATTATATTATAAGAATATTTACTATACATTATATTATATTAATATATTATTTAATAATATATAATGTAGTATAATATAAAACAATATATTATTGCTACAAAATGTTATTTATATATTAGATATTAAATATTATTGAAATATAATTTATATATTTAATATATTATTTAATATATAAAAAAATCTTATATAATATATTGTAAATAGTGAATAGCGGGTTTGCGTGTGAAAATAAAAGCACGGGCAATGTTTCCCCACCTCATGAGGTGACGTTTTATTTTACCATGAATTAGACCATTTCATGGATAAAAATTTACCATGAGATTTATTTGAATATGCATTATGCGTATGAAACACAATTTACACATGAAAATATTTTTCAAAAAATATTTATGCATGAATCAAGCATGCCCTAAATGAAAAAGTTTATATAAGGTGTTAACTTTATACTGTAGAAGCAAGATGCACCTAAAAATCCACTCAAGAAGGTTGTTCTGACATTCAGAAACTCTCTAATTAATCATCTTTGTCCTGAGATTCATGGATATGAAAAGAAAGGGATTTCAAGTTCTAAAAATAATTCATCTTCTAACGCATTATCTAGACCTTCTATTCTCAAGATTTTCAATTGTTTGTAGATTTGTTTGTTCGTCACCATTTTCAGAACTTTAAATTTCGTAATTGGGAATGGCAATAGATTTTCATGCCATTACAAGGTTTTTTCGTACCAAAACTTACATCTTTAAGTAAAATTTTGAGGTGCACCTTGTTTCAATAGTCTAGGAGTGACACCTTTTAGAAACCTCACATTTCTTTAAAATCAATAATTGGATTACAGATAAATGAGACTTTAAAGCAGATATGAATAATATTTGGTTTAGCAATTTTATATGATTAGAATAATATGAGATTTGAACTAAAGAGGTTAGGGATGAAAATTTAGAGAAAGAAAAGAGAGGGAGAGATAGATTATGATATTTAGAGGGCATTAAAAGTGATGAAATATTTAAATATTGCATTCTTATTTAATCTCCATTTTACATTTAATGTAATAAGGATTCTTCCTTATTGTCATTGCTATCCACCAAATAGTGGCTAGTGACAAGGGACTTTCTTTTTCATGTAAATGTATTCAAGATTTCCATCATTTCCACTGATTCTCGTTTTTGTTTTTTTCATGCTTTCATTCAATGATTCTAGACCTCCTGAGAATAGGGTACAAGTTTTACATGTGTTTTTTACTCTTTTTAGGTTCTCCAATGTAATAGAGCTAGACATGTGTCATTGGTTAATGTCTTTATTCTTGATATACGAATGCTTGAAAAGTTTTCATGCTGTTACCCTTACGTTCTCACCTTCTTTGAAGTGACAACTTATGTGTTTATTTATTTGTTTATTTATTGTTAGCCATAACTTCAAAGTCATAAGTAATCCCAATAGGTATTCTACTCTATCCATTTACTCCCTCAGGGCAAAAACCCCACCTGGTATTAATTTTAAGACCCCAAATTTTAGGGAGGTAATCTTCTCAATCCATAAATTAATTTTCATTAAAAAAATTCTTAATTGTACCCTCTACACACTTGAAAAATAATGACTCGATATTGAATAGAGGCCATCCAATTGTTTGATGATAAGATTTAAGTGTTAAAAAACTCAAATTTCAATTTTTTTTTTTTTTTTTTCTGAAAATACCCACCTACTAGTTCTTAAGCGGTTCGCAAAATTTAAGTTTTAAAAAAAACTCCTAAATAGCTGTGTTGATAATGTTATCGAGTCAGTATTTACACGTGTACATATTGATAAGAAGGTGGCAGTTTAGGATTTGGCAGGGTTGGTGGGATTGGATGCATAGACTTTCCTTGCAGGCTTCATGCACTGACCCCAAGTCAAAAGGCCAAAAACCAAAAGCGTCACACCCATGCCATCAATCTTTAGGTAATGTTTTGATGTATCATGTGTTCCAGAGTGTTCTGCTCTCTCTACCAATTCCACTCATGAGAAATGGTGAGCGTTTCCTATTCATGCGTAAGGTCCTTTTCTCTATATGCTTATTTGAAAGTTCCAAATAAGCAAGGTTAAAAAACAAGGCTCGAATTCGAGACTCTTTAATGTCCCGATTCCGAGTCATATGTAAATGTCCGGGACTCGGTCGGGATTAATTCGTTTATAGTACTAAAACATAGTAACCGGCTGGCTTTGGCTGGTTCCTAATCGGACTTGCCAACTTGTCGAGTTTGATTAATCCAGACAGGCTGAGATGGAGTCACCGGACTTTTAGAATAGTGTTTGAAATCATTGCTGTCTTTTATACTTCTTTTTTTTTCCTTTTTTTTTTTTTTGGGAATGGACACGTTATTCCCATCTTCATGAATTCACCCACGAGCAAGTATTTGATGTAGTCTTTAGGTGTCCTGATTCGGACTCGAGCGATCCGAATCAGAAATTGGCTAGACCATTTCAGATTTGGCAATTAAATGGGATTTGGTATTTTTCTTGTATAGAATCAATGTGCTAACATCATGACTCGACATTTCTACATAGTACGACGTCACAAGTCGGTGAGTTTCAATTTTTTCTACACAGTATAACATCACAAGTTGGCGAATTTCAATTTTTTTCGAAGGTAGTTTCTCTAACGGAAATTTGTTTTGAATTTTTTTCAAGGGTAGTTTAGAAATTTTTTACAATAAATTTGTTTTGAATATTTTTCGAGGGTAGTTTCTCTACAGTAAATTTGTTTTGGCGAGTTTCAATTTTGTTCTACAAAGTATGACATCACAAGTCGGCGAGTTTCAATTTTTTTCAAAGGTAATTTCTCTATCGGAAATTTGTTTTGAATTTATTTCAAGGGTAGTTTTGAATTTTTTTAAGTGTAGTTTTGAAAATTTTTACAGTAAATTTATTTTGAATTGTTTTTCAATGGTAGTTTCGCTACAGTAAATTTGTGTTGAATTTTTTTAAAGGTATTTTTTTCAAAATAAAAGGCCGCCCATCTCAACGCTAACACTATCACATGGCAACGCACTCCACTAATTCAGTGAAATATCTCAGAATTTTCGATGTAGGACAATTCCTATTATGGCTTGCAAACTTATTAACTTGAGAACACGATGCATTTTCCTTGATGTGGATTCCAAAATTCCAAACATTTATGCGTGCAAAGTTTGCACTGCAAACTAACCATTAATAATCATGAGAACAATGACGTGAGGAAGCAAAGCTTGTTTATTAGAAAAAGTGTTTACTATAAATTTATAAAGCGAGTCTTTTAATAAATTAAATTTTTTATAAAAAATATTTATTTAATAGAGCGAACATTTTATAATAAGTTATGCTTATTATAAAAAATATATAAGCAATTTAAAATATATATGCAAGAGCCGTCTTATTTTTTGAATCACGTTTATTATAATATTACAATTAATAATTATACTAATTACATTACCAATGCTTATATTTATTTATTAATTTATTTTATTATAAATTACATAATTCATTATTTTTTGTAATAGTTGTAAATTAAAATTTTAAATTAGATGATATTATAAGATCAATTTTAAATTTATTCTTATTCATATAGTAAAATAATTATAAAATATAAACCAGTAATCTCAATTTCAATGTATAATAATTGTTTTTTGTTAAGTTGTGATAAATTTGGACGAGTAAAGAGAAATAATAAATGTTTGATGTGATATTAATTTCAATTTATATGAGAAATTATTATTTTTAATCTTATAATATAGAAACATTTTCTAATATTTTTAAATTATTTTGTTGCAATATCATAATACTATATTATAATTAATAATTATAGACATCCAGATAAAAAAATAATGTCTCAGTAGTAACCTATTTTTACAAAGTAATGAAAGTATATATTACATCACTCCTAATTTCTTTTAGAAACTAAAAAAACATTACTTTTAGAGATTTATAGTGATTTTTTGAAAAACCTTTTGGGAAAAAAAATTGCTGATTCTGCCAGTTCTTCGAAACGATCTACCAATCCGACACGGGTATGGGTATGACCAATTGAGGTCATCGATCCGCTTTTGTAATACTGATTTGATGAATTATTCTTCTGTTATTCTCAATGCACGTGGTTATTATGAATTAATGAATTGACACATCTCGTAGCTAAAGGGCCAGGTAATTCAAACCAAATAATGAAGTGATTTATCTATAATTTTTTGAGTTTATATATGGTGCACAATAGTGTTAGGTATATACATCCAAATTTTCATCTTAATCAGATTTATAGAAAAATAAATAAAAATTCATATGTTGATATACATTTTGAACTATATGATGAAGATCTGAAGGTTGAGATTCCATTTATACTACTATTCATTATAGTTACCCAGCTATTGTAAAGTTTACTCAGATATGGAAGCTAAGAATAGTTGGGCAGCTATAATGAATAGTAATATAGGTGGAATGAGAGCTGTCAGATCTTCATCATGTAGTTTAGAATTTATATTACTATATGAATTTTAATCGTTTTTTTAACAATCAAATCATAACAAAAGTTTATATGTGTGTACTTAAAAATAGGATGCACAATTTAAAAATATATAAAAATATTTCTCATAATATAAAATGACCGAAATACCCTTGCAAATGTCGGGGGTAATTTGGTTTTTTTAATTTATTGAAAATAATATTTTTATATGGTTAGAAATAGTGTTAAGTATATACACCCAAAATGTCATCTTAATCTGATTTATAAAAATAAAATAAAATTCATATGGTGATATGCATTTTGAACTACATGATGAAGATCTGATAGCTAGGATTCCACTTATACTACTATTCATTATAGATGCCCAACTATTGTAAAGTTTACTCATATATGGAAAAAACTAATAATAGTTGGGTAGCTATAATGAATATTAATATAGGTGGAATGGGAGCCGTCAGATCTTCGTATTGTAATTTAGAATATATATCACTCTATAAGTTTTAATATTTTTTCTATAAATCAAATCATAATGAAATTTTATACATGTATATTAGAAAATAGGACGTACAATTAAAAAATATATAAAAAATACCTCCCAAAATATAAAATGATCGATATACCCCAGAAAATGATGGGGGGTAATATGGTCATTTTAAATTATTTAAAATAACGTTTTATGTTTTTATATTTTTATATGGTGCGCAATAGTGTTATGTATATACACGCAAAAATTCGTCTTAATCAAATATATAGAAAACAAAGTTAAATCCATATAGTGATATGCATTTTGAACCACATGATGGAGATCTGACGACTGAGATTCTACTTATATTACTATTCTTTATAGCTGCCCAGCTATTGAGGTTTACTCATATATGGGAAAAATTAAAAATAGATGGGTAATTATAATGAATAATAATATAGGTGGAATGGGAGCCATCAGATCTTCATCATGTAATTCAGAATACATATCACTATATGAATTTTAATATTTTTTTTAGAGATCAGATCATAATAAAATTTTAAACATGTGTACTGAAAAATAGGGCACACAATTAAAAAATATATAGAAAATATTTTCCAAAATATGAAATGATAGAAATACCCCTGAAAAATGACGAGGGTACTTGGTCATTTTAAGTTATTGAAAATAATTATTTTATATTTTTATATGATACGCAATAGTGTTAGGTATATACACCAAAAATTTCATTTTAATCAGATTTATGGAAGAAAATTAAAATTCATATGATGATATGCATTTTGAACCATATGATAAATATTTGACGGCTAGGAATCCACCTATATTACTATTCATTACAGCTGTTAACTATTGTAAGGTTTACTCATATATGAAAAAAACTATCAATAACTGGGCAGCTGTAATGAATAGTATTATAGGTGGAATAGGAGTCAGATCTTCCTCATAAGATTAAGAATGTATATCATTATATGAATTTTAATATTTTTTTCTAAGAATCCGATCATAATAAAATTTTAGACGTGTGTACTAAAAAATAAGGCATATAATTAAAAAATATTTCTCACAATAGAAAATGAAAGAAAAATAATGGGGGTAATTCTGTCATTTTAAATTATTTAAAATAATTTTTTTATATTTTTATATGGTATGCAATAGTGTTAGGTATATACACCCAAAATTTTATCTTAATCAGATTTATAGAAAGAAAAAATTAAAATTCATATGGTGTTATAAACCACATGATGAAATTTTGACAGCTGGGATTCCACTTTATTGCTATTCATTATAGCTGCTCAGCTATTGTAAGATTTACTCATATATGAAAGAAGCAAATAATAGCTGGGCAGCTATAATGAATAGTAATATAGGTGGAATGAGACCTGTCAGATCTTCATCATGTGGTTCATAATGCACATCACTATATGAATTTTAATATTTTTTTCTAGAAATCTGATCATAATGAAAGTTTATATGTATGTGTTAGAAAATAGGACGCAAAATTAATAATATATAACAAATATTTCTCAAAACATAAAATGATTGAAATTCCACTTAAATATGATGGGGGTAATTCGGTCATTTTAAATTATAAAAAATATATTTTTTTATAATTTTATATGGTGTGCAGTAGTTTTAGGTATATACATCCAAAATTTCATCTTAATCAAATTTATAAAAAAAATATTAAAATTCATATGGTGATATGCATTTTGAACCACATGATGAACATCTGACTGCTGTGATTCTACCTATATTACTATTCATTATAGCTATCCAACTATTGTAAGGTTTACTCATAAATGGAAAAAGCTAACAATGGCTCGGCAGCTATAGTGAATAGTAATTTAAGTAAAATGGGAGTTGTCAGATCTTGATCAAGTGGTTCTGAATGTATATTATTATATGAATTTTAATATTTTTTCTAGATTTCAGATCATAATGAAATTTGAGAGGTGTGTTTTAAAACATAAAACGCACAATTAAAAAAAATATATGTAAAATATTTTCCAAAATATAAAAATGACCGAAAATTAATAAGTCATTGCATTACTTCCACCCCTTCATTAATCCGCAGTAGCACTCCACTCCTCGAAACTCAAGGACTCGTGTTGTCGGTGAAGCTCTCGGCCACAGAGGACCACCTAGCAATCCAGTTTACACCTAATTTAAAAGCTTAGTAGGAAATCGATCTTAAGTATTTAAGTCATTTGCAAAGGATAATAGGTATCGTGCGTAGCTAAGTAAGTTTGCTGCCACAATCCCCCATTCCACACCAATATGTTGAAAAGCCCTTACTACCACTGCAAGAGAAACAGCTTAATTTTTACATTCCAAAAGAGGAAAAAGTTTATATAGAGCCGAGGCTCTAAACAATCAAATTAGAGCCTACATCAAACATTTTCACTAGAAGAAGCTGTTTTGAGGTCTAAATATCCTCAAGTTGGTCATCTCGACATCAAGATGTATGCACATGAGAAAAAAATGGATTTCAACTTTTGAAAATAGTGTATTTGTTAATGCATTTTTAGATCGTCAATTTTCAATATTTTCAAGTTTTCATAGATCTCTCGACCTATACCTTTTATTCAGCTTTAAACTTTATAAATAAATATGAAAATATATTTTAAGACTATCAAAAAGATTTCGGGTATTGAAACCATATTTCTCGACACTAGTTGAAGGTAGGCTCTAATTTGATTGTTTAGAGCCTAGGCTCCATACAAATCATACTTTTTTTTGAAATATTTATCACTCCCTAAAAGGCCCATTGACCTTTTTACAATTATTCCTAAACATAGATGTTTGACCTTTTTACAATTATTTTTAAACATAGATGTGAAATTTAATAGCTTGAGATGTTTCAATAAAAAAAAAATTTAATTTTTTTTTCAAAACTTTTTGTTAAGCCATTAAGATGTTCACAACACGACTACCCATAAAGGTACTAAAAATGCACAAGGAATAGGACTACCACGATGTAGAAACAAAACCTTAATGGGCTTCCTTATATTGAATCTTCCGCGGATATTCTTATGGCGCGACAGTGACATGCGCTTCCAATGTAGTGAAATAAAATTGAAAATTTTATAGTACTTGCACTAAGATTTCTTATTACCAAAAATGATCTCTCTCTCTCTCTCACAGTGAAATAAAATGGAAAGATTTTCCATACTTTCACTAAGATTTCTTATAAAAAATGGTCTCTCTCGCTAAGATTTCTCATCAAAACTGGACTCTCTCTCTCTCTCTCTCCATTGACAGATGTATCCCTGTCGCAGTTTCGTTGTTCCCATCCTTATTGTAAAAAAAAGTGTGCCTATGTGTAGGTATGTAGATGCATCTCATCATTGAATTCATGATCGTGGTACCGTGCCACTAACCATCGGAGAGTGTGTACCATGCGCATTCAGAAGCATATTGTAGATTTAGGCCTTCTGGTAGAAAGACCGGCTTATGAATATTTTTAAAAATTTTAAAATCTGGGATCCACTTAGAATTAATATTTCTAAAAAGTGCAAAATGAATTTTAAATTCTGAAAAATTAAATCTCCAAGAATTGGGTGGTCTTTATTTAGTATGAGGATGTTATTTTTGTCGGAAAATAACTTCGCCTTGCTTGGCCCCAAACCGCTAATCCGAAGGCCCAGTAAAGCAGGATGGTTAAGTCAGGTAGTGCGGTCAGTGTAAAACTTTATTAAATCTTGTTACGAATACTAAACCATGATGATGTTTTTTTCAACAATTCTATGTTATGCTTTATTTTATTTTTATGTATTTATTTATTTAGAAAAAATTATGTATATATTTGTTATATTTACTGTTATTATGAAAAGACCTTAAAGTTTATGTTATTATATTTATATCTATTTTTTCATATCCATAAAACTTCAAAAAAATAAAAACTTAATTTTGATATTTCAAAAAATCGAAATTAGACTGAAGATGGCCGTTGTACTTAAAGTTTATGTTATTATATTTATATTTATTTTTTTATATCCATAAAACTTAAAAAAAAAAAAAAAACATAAAAAAAAAAAAATTACTTAACTTTGATATTTCAAAAAACCGAAATTAGACTGAAGATGACCGTTGGACGGACGTGCTTGCACCCCAAAATATGGGAACATGAGAATTATCCTAGCCAAGGTTTACCCAAGGGAGTGAAGGAGATTTTTTGACACCATCAAAAGCCTACGACTAATCTTCTTAATTGACCACATGTGCAAATTCTTTTTGACCTAAAACATCACACTAGATGAAGCTAGTAAGCCTTCATTTGATGGCCTCATGCAACCCTATAACGACATTAGTTCGAATCCCAACAAGAAGGATTTTCTCCAATTCTTTGCATAAATTATTTATGAGCTTTTATGTTGCTATCTTTGGACCACGTAGTGTGTGGTCCCTCACCAATCCAACTTGTTAATAGTCTTATATCCTATCACTAATTAAAGTAAAGCTTTAGGTCTCATTACTCTCTAGGTTCATTTCATAGTGCAAAAGATGAATAATTTAATAGACATAATTATATGCACGTGTTATTAAGCCTAACTAGGCTATTAAGAAAATGGATGAAATTTTTTACCTTGGAATCTTCTAGATAAGTCATCAAGTTCATGCATTGGCCCTTAAAATGTCCCCATGAGTCCTTGTCCTACCAAATAACATCTTCCTTTTTCCCATTTTCCCCTCCATTGTTAAAGTCTTTTTTATTTCAAGCTCAGTCAAAGACCTTTTGAGTGAAATTCAAGAGTTAAACCCTAGAGACATTTACTCTAGAACTTAATACAAAGGTTTGGATTTGTCGTGATCCTTTTGAATGTTATCTAGTAGAACATGGAAGAGAAAATACAATTTTATTGCCCCAAATTCCATGGCAAATAATTGTTTCTTGAGTTTTTTCTTTGACTTCTGTATTTTATTTTATTTTATTTTTGGCTACTTATTCTAGTTTTCTAATGATATTTCCCGTTCTTGTTCGACCCAAGTTTCCAAGTTATTTCCCAAGTTTAAAACCACTCTTGAACTTTCAACAAATTCTTGAAAAATTGGTATGTGAATATTATTTCCATCCACAAAGTAGTATGCAGTTGGTGTTATGGACAATTCTGGATAAAGATCTTGCCATGAGGCCACTATTGATTTCCCCTTTTCGCGGAAATTTTGTGGGCTTGGAAATTGTTTTATGTTAACTTTAGACCTCGTGTTTGAAATGGAACTCTAAACATAATGTCGTTACATTTTGCCATGCTGACCACCAAGGCTTAAGCCAGTCCTAAATTTGAAATTTGAAATTTTATTCAACCTCAACCCCGAATATGGTGTTTGTGAAATAAGTGGAACATGCATATTGGAGTTTCATCAAATGCTTGCCAATGTTTTTTGAAATCTCATTAAAGTTCTCAATATATATATATATATATATATAGGGAAAAGATGATATTAGCCCACTAGCTCATATGAACATATGAGCCCAATGGTTCAGATTGAATATGGGCCGATCATAGATGTCTAGTAGTATTTGAATTTTTTTTTTCTACAAATCTAAACCACTCAAAATTTTAGATGTGCGTTCTTCTCATCAAAACGCACCTAATAAAAGTATAAAAAAAAGTATTCGTGAAATAAAATGACCAAAATACCCTCCAAAACTTTTCAGGGGGTATTTTGGTCAATTTGTTCATGTAAATATTTTTTTGATATTTTTTAAAGATTCACTTATTTTTTATGAACACACACCTAAAATTTCAAGTGATTTAGATTTATCGAAAAAAAACAAAAATTCAAACACTATCGGACATCTGTGATCGTCAGATCGGCTCAGATGCAATCTGAGCCGTTGGGCTCATATATTCATATGAGCTAGTGAGTTAATGCCATCTTTTCTTATATATATATATATATATATATATATATATATATATATATATATATATATATATATATTTATTTATTTATTTATTTATATGCCAAAATTTTCAATTTTAAAACAGTGATAATACTTACTATTAGATATAAATTAAAAAGCGAAAAATTTCCACCTTCATTAGGATCAGTTTAATTTTTATTTTTTTTGGGGTAAATGTTTAGTTCAATTCAATTGAAAACGTGGTCCAACTTAATTAAAAAGAAAAAAGAAAAAGAAAAAAGGAAAAAGAAGGAGAAACAAAGCTGTGGACCATCACTATCACCCTTATTTTCGCACTTCTAAAACAAACAAACTAATAGTACTGTTTAATGATGTCATAAGTATTATATTATGATGTTTTTTTTCTTGGTCATTGATATTTTATCGTTCAAACTTCAAACAACTCTTAGTGGAAAAAAATGTGGAATATATGTAAAATAAAACAAAAAAATCCAAGTGGATCCTACATATACTATGAGAATAGATTTATTGTACAAGCAAGAAATAATTTGCTTAAGTAAATCAAAGGGCTCCTTCCTTTGACCAAGAGCCAATCCAATTAACCGGAAAACTAGTTTCCCGGCTAACTGACCACCGTTAAAATTTTAACCGTCGCCGTAGAATGGTGTGTCCCACTTCAAGGGCCCCACGAAAAACAGATGGTGAAAAAGGCTGGTTACATTCTGTGCATCTGTTACTGTCACGATTCGCCTAACCCTAGATTCAAGGAACCAAGGTCAAGTCCCCCCAATATGCCACGTTGGAGCCATGTCAATCGCACACGTGTCCATATGACACGTGCATCCAATAACGGCGCTGGTGGTCACGTGATTCGTGTCCCCAACTTTTTTATGGGCTCGGCTCTGGAGAGCCAGCCGGCTCTTTTTAAGCTCCTTGGAAAATTTCACTGAAATTTCGTCGAATTATTCGCTTGGTCACGAGATTTCGGGGGAGAGTAAAGGTTTGGTATCCAAAATTCAGGAGAGATTTTGTGCTCCTGGGGGACTACCGTCAACAAGAATTCCGGCACTCAAAACATAAAATTAGGGGGATTTTTCCATCAGATATGAGAAAATGACTAAGAGGCTTGAGTCATAATATCACAAGCTACCATTTAACCGTTGGATCTAGATTAGATGGCTCATAGTGTTTTATTTTTTATTTTACAAATAATTTTGAAACAAAATTTGGGGCATGCCTAGATCTTACAGGGGCACATATAATAAAAATAATAATTTTTTTTCTCTTATGATCATATTACCTCTAAAAATGGCATGTGGCATTTTTGTCATTTATTTTTATATAAAATATTTGCTTTCTATTTTTTTTTCAAGTTTGCCCTAAGATTATGATGGAACGTTCGAAATTTCATATAAAAATGTTTTGTAGAATAAATAAAAAATAAAAAAGTGGTTGACGTTTCATTGTAGTATAAACAATCGTAGCCGTTCTATTCAGATCGAATAACTATGAAGTGGAACCATATATCGAACGACTAAAACATGGGGTCAAATATTGTTGGGGACACAAAGAAACATTTCTCTTTTTTTATCCTTTCCTAGTAAACAAAAAACAAAATGATTTGGAGCTCACAAAACGCACCAAAGTAAATCCCCATAAACATTCACTGTGCTGGGACCATCAGATCCATGGTTTAAATGGATCAAATACATTGTTTAAAAATTATTTAAAGGTGAATAAAAAGATTACCAATAAAAGATTACAGTGAATTTTTTTATGAAATCCGACCTTTTTTTTATTTTGAGACCATGTTGGGGGATTACGCTGGACTACCTTACCAGCGCCCTCTAAAATTTGTACGATTTTGAGCAAGTAAAATTGTTTCATGGGCTGGACCGCGGTCGAAACCAAAAAGTGTAAAGCATCCAAAAGATGATGCAAATAGGTGTTCCGTCTAATAATAATGGAAACTAATGCTCTAAATATTTTTTTACTAGAATTATTATTTTTAGTTTTTAAAATATACTTATTTTTTCATATTCATGATATCTATGTTAGAGATTATATGTCTTTCAAAATTAAGTCAAAAAATCAATCTCAAAAATAGATTTATTAATAGACCTGCATTTCTATATATGCGGATTTGACCGCATAGAAACCGGATCCTTTGAGAAATCCTTCGAAAATAATTGACATATTTTTGTTTTGGGGCAACATTAACACTAGGTACGTCCGTTTGTGGTGGGTTAGGCATTCCTAGTGTTTCACAATATTAAACATAGAAGTGGCAATGGCCCCGCTGGCCTGATTTAGCCCGGTCCTAAAAGTAAAAGGCCTAGGCCACAAAATGTGGCCCAAGGGCAAGGCTACCACGGCCCAACAGTTGGGACGCGCTGCGGGCCTAGTTCGGCATGGGCAATCCCTTTTTCTCTTTATTATTTTTCTTATATTATATTTGGTTGGGCCCGGCCTGACAGAGCTAGGGTCAGGCAAGGGCAAGGGGATGGGGTTGTGCCCCTGTAGAGACTAGGGTTGGAGTAGGGCCAAGGCCGGCCTGGCCCAGGCCCCACCTATTGCCAACCCTTAATTAGGTGTGTTACTAGAATAAGGCTTAGGCTTCACGGCAAAAAATGAAGCAGCACTTTGAAAACCCACCATAAAATGTAGTTTCCACATTGGGTATCTTATGTGATATCCTAAAAATTTATTCTTGTTTTAATTGTTGAAGCTGCAAAAAAAAATGTGCATACTTGAGAATCATCAACATCGTTCGATCCAGATAATTTGTTACAAGGCATTCTATCATAAAACTTAAAACCTATTTTTTTCAAAACCCACGTGTCACTGGCAAATAGATTAATTTAGAAACCATGAGACCTGAAGCCACATTTTGGAGAGAAGTTTCGACGTGTGGCTTTCCCTTAATTTCCGTTAAACTTCGGAGACCATGTAGTGATTGGGATTTCACGACTGACCATACTGTTCCACCATAGAGATTTTATTTTTGGAGGAATCACATGCTTTGACCTAGATCACTAACTTGGGTTTTGATACGCTAGCCCTCTAAAGTGTTCGATATTTTTGGACACCTAGATATTCTTGATTTGTACTACAATATTTTTTAAATAAAAGCATTTTTAGTCATTATGAGAGGTAAAATAAATATTTCTATAATGGTTAAAAAACAATTAATGCTCTACGTGGATGATGTCACACATCATGCCGTAAATGTTATTGTCCATTATAATTAATAAAAAAAAAAATTTCTATTAAAAATTTATACTTCACCATTGACTAATTACTTAAAATACCCTTAGACAAATAGTTACTACATTATAAAATAAAAGTAGTGTCAAAAAATATTGAGTAAATTAAACATATATCCCATGCGTAGAAGTGGCCCAACAAAACAAATAAGGAAATGAATACAATAAGACTCTTTACTTTTGATACAAAAATGTCACAATCATTAATCACGTTAGATGTGCAAATGGGTCATTAAGGATGTGTCATTGATTGAGCACAAAATACGAAGTAAAATTTATCAAACATTGTGGCATACTCAAATCTATTAGATTTTACATCCAATGACTGAAGGTGATTGTAACCTCCTTGCACCAATAAGAAATGAACCATTGTATAGTAGTATGATGCAACAACCTTAAACTATCTTATGGCCATTTGTTTGATCCAAAATTTGAAATATACACTCTTTTTATTCTATTGAACATTTACAAAAAAGAAAAAATTGAAAACACAACCTAGAAAGTATTTCTTTAGCCCAATTAACATAGACTATTTATTTTGGTGAGATGCTTAGATTTAGGCCTCAGAAGGATTTTTTCATTTCCAATTTTTTTAGATGGCTTTATTATCATTAGATGAACAATGTTAAAAAAGAAAAAAATGATTTTGAGTTCATAAAGGCTAAGAACTTGAAATTTACAAAATGAATGGTCTAGATTAGTTTTTAGATGGGACTCATTTTGACCATATCGGGTTCAAATTGAACTTTTTTTTTTTTGGGAGTTTGATTATTGAGATGAAGAGAGTGTACGTGCAAAATTTGGGGTCATGCAAATACCACAAACATGGTTTTCTAGAAGTGTCGTTGCGTTATACTATGATACAACCGTTGCATTGGATCATTGCTCTATTATAAAATCCTAAAATTTAATTGCGCTTTATTGAAACAAAATTATTTTATGGGTGAATCAAGCATAGTTCTCTAATGCACTAAATTTTGTTAATAGGTATGAAACAAGAGTGAGTTTTTCTTCTTTAAATTGAATTCCTAGTAATCACTTTTCCCGTGTAGGCTTATAACTAAGTTTGAGGTATTAATAAAAAGATATGGAAATAAAAGCATTACACTGGAACCAATTTTTATAGAGTAACTAATGAAATTTGGAATAAAATAACAACATAAATATTTGCACATCTCCTCACCCTCATCTTCTTCTGTTTGCTAATTTTTAATTTTTCCTCTGTCAGGGTATGCTTAACATAAGCCCATTTAGATTTAATTTATCAGTGATACACTACCCAAGGATTTAGTCAAGGTCACCTAATGCACAAATCTGCAGCTGATGAATGAAAGACATCACGTAGTCAGATTTGATGTTACTATGAATCAGGTTAAATCTATTACTTAGTTAATTCAATTAACCAAGGAATTAAGCAATGATAAAATGACAAGATTATCATTATCGGCAAATATTCGAGCATCTTCGGATTGGACTTTCTAATGCTGATCAAATGGTTGCCTACCAAAATCTTGAAAGTAATACGCGAAAGAAGGCAAAACGAAAAAGGGAGGAGACTAAAAACAATAAAAAACAAAAAATTTATCCTACGTGCATGGTAGTTGATGCTTTCAAAGACGGGGTTTTCTTGTCTGGATCTTATCAAGACAAACACACCTTGGGAATTTATAAATATACGGGGATGTATACTGAGACCATTTATTTTTGTTGTTACGAGGAGCTCAAACCTATTCTTATTAATTAGATGTCAAGTTGGATGGCTTGAGGTGTATTTTTTTTTTTTTGGGACTTTGAATCAAGTCAATGACACTCTTATAGCCACTAGTTTTGAAATATGACAGACAAGAGTGATTGTGACCTCCTACTACCAAAGTAAATAATTATACTTTTATTAAATATATTAAGTAACTTTAGTCTCTCCATTAAAATTTGGGGTTTTTTGTATGGATGTGGTTTTTACAAGGTTTCAACCTTAAACAATCCAATTAAGCCGCACCTCCAAATTTTAGCATAATATGTAATGTTGGTGTAAAAAAGCATTAGGATTATCTTAAAATCTATTTTCATATCTAATTATAAATTTTAAACTAAAAAAATGGTTAAAATCAAGTAGATCTATAAATTTATGAAATGTTGAAAATGGACTATCTAGATAATGTGTTTTAAGATGTACTATTTTTGGGACTCAAAATCTTTTTTTTTTTTTTCTTTTTCATATTTATACATCTCGATGTCGAGATGATCAATTAGAGGGTTTTTCAACATTAAAACAAAATTTTCCGCTGGATTTTTAAGGAGGATATATAATTCTATATTTTAGGGTTGCAACCTTTTATAAACTTTTTCCTTTTTTTTATATCCACCTATTTCATTTTCTCTAATTATTACTTCTTTAAACCCTTATTTTCCATAAATAACTCAGCAGTCGTATTTGTCATATTATACTTTTTCTTAGCCTTAAGGTTTCGGATCTGGTTTACTTCATAATTTTGAATTGGGTTTGGGTGATACAATTTTCTATAAACAAAAATCCATATCAGAGATGGATTTAGACTTAGATTTCAAAGGTTAAGAGCAATGTTATGGGACTTAACCGAGTCATTCAGAATGATGTGGATTTTTTTCTTTTTCTTTTTCGGTAAGTTAGTGGAGAAGGCCCCTTACCGAGAGTGAGGTGGCGTGGCCCGAGTTATAAGCACAACTCGGGGTGTATAAAAAGAATTAAAAAAACTGTAAAATAGTGAAAAATGGGATTGTGATATACTATTTTTATATATAATTTGGATGTTTTGGGGGGATTGGTATATTTTTTGGAAAAGGTTATATAGAACTGAGGCTCTAAACAATCAAATTAGAGCCTACTTCAAAAATTTCACTAGAAGATGTTTTGATGTCCAAATATCCTCAAATTGATCATCTCGGCATCAAGATGCATGGGCATTAGAAAAAAATGGATTTCAAGTTTTGAAAATAGTGTATTTTGTAACATTTTTATACATTCAATTTTCAAGATTTTCAACTTTTCATAGATCTCTCGATTTACATTATTTTTGAAGCTTTAAACTTTATAAATAAAAATAAAAATGTATTTTAAGGCTATCACAAAGATTTTCATTATTGAAACCACATTTCTTGATACTATTTGAAGGTAGGTTCTAATTTGATTGTTTAGAGCCTAGGCTCCATACAAACTGCACCTTTTTTTTTTTTTTTTTTGCCATAGTACTCATTTTATATATATGTAGATTCTTTTTTAAACCTTCTCCAATTATAAATCAGTTGTTTTTAAATCCATTTTTCATAAATTTTTAAGCTTATTGGACTTTCAAAGTTGCCTTTGGCTTTATTTAATTATTACTCAATTTTTATGTTTTGTTTTTAAAAGCTTTGCTATAGCTTTTACTTGTGTGCAGTACTCAGGCGTGTACAATAACTCGCCTCGAGTTAGTGCCCGAGGTGAGTTTCTAAATATTAGTTGATGATCTTGACGGGTACCATCATGTATGTGAAAAAACGAGAAAGTATGTGAAGGGATCATTTACTTTTACTACAAAGAGGCCATACTCATTTTTATCTTTTAGATTTTATATGGGTTGGTTATAAATGTTCTATTGTTTTGACTCAAACTTTTTTTTTTTTAAAAAAAAACTCGAACTTTACAGTAGAAGTTTTCCAATTCGACATCTAAGATTTAAGAATGATTGCGACCTCTTATTAAGGTTAAATAGTCTCCCAATATACAATCTCAAAAAAAAAATAAACATAATCTTTAAAAATTGCAAATAAAATATTTTATAATTTAATTGTAGGTCGTACATTTTAATTCGTTTAGATAATTTATTTTTAAAAAATTTAAATTAAGAAGCGCATTTAAACTTCTCATCATATTACATCGTTTACTTTTCAAAGTGCGAGCCGAGCCGAAGCCAGGTAGTAGGCGAGCAGTGCCCTCACAGATTGTGTACGTGGCAGGGAGGCGGCGTGCCAGCATGGCAGGCTACTAGGGCTTGTGTCACAAACTGACGACCAAGTACGCAAGCGGATCATGGCGTGACCCGGCCGCCCTGCGTCATTGACTCACGTGCCTATTTCAATTGGTCCTCCCCTTGCGCACTCATTTAAAATTAACTTTCTTTGTTCCTTTTACCAGCCACTCCTTTCTCCCTCTTACTCTTCTCTCTCTCTATGTGATAAGTTCTTGCTTTTGAGTGTGTGTAACATTCTTGTTTTTATAGTTATTTATTTATTCAGGTTGGTTGTTAACATTGTTATCCTTCAAATTGATTTGAAAGGGAAAACTGCCTTAATTTCAGGTATTTAAGCACTGGGGGGCCCTTTTTTTTCAAACCAATCTGGACTTTCAAACCTTGGGTTTTGCAGGAGGAGACCTTCCCTCCTTTTCCCTCTCCCCCACCCTCTTTGTCCCTCTCTCTCTCTCTCTCTCTCTCTCTCTCTGTAAATCCAGCATGAATTCCTCTACGCAGAACCAAAACCCAATTTTCCACCATGGGTTCTTCATAACTAATGACGGTTTTGGCTCACCATCCGAGTCCTCATCTGGTTCTCCTGTTTCATCTTGCTCTTGGGAAGAAACCCAAATCAAGGACGATTTCCTTCCATTCGACGAAAACGATTCGGGGGAGATGCTCCTCTGCGAGCTGCTCGCGGATTCTAGCGTCAATTTCACCGAGCAGGCAGCTCCTGATAAAATCAAAGATGAAGACGATGACGAGGTGGAGATTAGGCCTGCCAAGAGGCAAGGGGAAGGAAGAGAAAGCCCAGGGGAAGTTGTTGAGAAAGAGACACAATTGAAAGGTAATGGGAGAGAAAACCATTTGGGGGGTGAGCAATTGAGAGAGAAATGCTACCGTGGGGTGAGGCGCAGGCCCTGGGGGAAGTATGCGGCTGAGATTCGGGACTCGACGAGGCATGGAATCAGGGTTTGGCTGGGAACTTTCGACAGTGCAGAGGCGGCGGCCTTGGCCTATGACCAAGCCGCCTTCTCGATGAGGGGAGCCATGGCAATTCTTAATTTCCCCGTCGAGAGAGTGAGAGATTCTCTAAGGGGGATGAAATATGAGGCGAGTTGCTCGCCGGTGGTCGCTCTCAAGCAAAAACACTCGATAAGGAAGAGGTCAAAATCAAAGAAGAACAAAGAGTTTAAGAGAGAGAAAGTGATGAGAGAGAGTATGGTGGAGAATGTAATGGAGTTGGAGGATCTTGGGGTGGACTACTTGGAGGAGCTCCTCAGTTCCTCAGAGAGGGTAGGCCAAATGTGAAGTCCCTATATTCTTTTGTTCATTTTGGTTTTAGTCTGTAATTTTGAGTGAAGCTTGAGTTTTGCCTCAGAGGGAACCTGCATGTCCTTTTTTTTTTGTTCACATTGCAGTTCTGTGTTGGTATGAGTCCAATGACTTTAATTTTTTTTGTTTCTATGTATCTTTTCTCCTTTTTCTTTTGTTTAAAGCTTTGGCACAAAATGTGCTTTATGTTTGTATAGGTGAAAACTGTTGGAAGGGAAAATTTTAAAGTCTTGCCTTTCTCTCTCTCTTTTACAAACACTAAGTTGCAGCTGTTTAATTGTATATTCTCTTCACTAGGATTTTAGTGAAGTTGAATCACATGAATTTGTTGGAGAAAACAAAAAGTAAAGGGAAGATCTTCATGTTTAGAAATAAAAAAAAGGAACCCAAGTTTTTGATTTGGTTTCTCTCTCATCATGATCTTTTGTGATAAGCTACATGAGTTATCTTTATTGACCATATGCTCAGTTATCCACTTATTGGATTCTCCTTGGTTCAAGATTGCTGCGCCACCCTTCACTTTGATCAAGCAATATGGTGATTTGGGAGCATAAACCTTGATTTGCCTTCACCAATTATTTAAAGGAAAAAATTTATATAAGATTGCAACTGTAAATTGTAGAATTAAAGACGCAACTCAAAAATCCCTCGAAAAAGGTTGTTTTAATGTTGAAAAACCTTCTAGTTAATCATATAGACATCAAGATGTATGAATATTGAAAAAAAAAAGAGATTTTGAGTCTCAGAAATAGCGCATCTTGCGACACATTATCTAGACCGTCTATTTTCAAGATTTTCATATGTTTAAAGATCTACTTGATTTTAACTTTTTTTTGGAGTTTAAAAATTTTATAATTAGATAAAAAAATAAATTTTCAGATAATCTTAATACTTTTTTATACCAAAATTATATATTATAATAAAATTTAAAGATACGCCTATATTGGATTGTTTATGGTTGCAACCTTATAAAAAACCACATCCTTATTTAAATAGTTTACTTACCCAAAAATTATTTAAATAGTTTCTTTCATCCAACTTGCCTTTGCTTCATTTGCAATCATCAAAGGAAGAGAGAGAGAGTGTGTGTTTAGAGTTTAAATAGTTTACTTACCCAAAAATTATTTAAATAGTTTCTTTCATCCAACTTGCCTTTGCTTCATTTGCAATCATCAAAGGAAGAGAGAGAGAGTGTGTGTTTAGAGAGAGAGAGAGAGAGAATGGGTCCAAGATGATAGGCTGTTGGTAATTAATGGAAAAATTCAAAATAGATGAGGGAAGCATGTTTGGATGAATATGAGGAGCACTATGGGTAGGTCATATCTTTATGTGGGCCTACGCATTTGGAGCCCATTGAGTGGAGATTTGGGACGCAAATATGGGCCCTTTAGTGATCCACAACTTGATTCTTGGGGCCCAAATTTAAGATAAAAACCATCTCCTGTTGGCCCCCTCTCTCTAGATCTCCCTGCTGCTTATGGAGGTGTACAATAGACAAGTATTAATGGAGTGTTTGTAGTCCCATAGTGGAAAGTACTAGGATGATTGTTCTTTATATAAAAAACCTCTCACTTTCTCTCTCTTTTGGCTACACAAATTCATTCATCTCCATCTCTCTCTCTCTTTCATGTCTAAGCATAATCGAGGACATAGCTTTTTTTAAGATGGAGCTTGACCTTTTCGCTAGGAATCTCAATCCCTTATTGTATGGATCTGGATCTGCCTAATGAATACGCTCAATCCCTCTATTTTTATGGATCTTGATCCATTTAGGGATCTTGATCCCTATATTTGTAGATCTCTATCTATATCATGTAGTAATACCAAACATTAAGAATTAGAATTTTTAGATTGCTATGAATAAATTGTAGACTATAGAGTGTTAGTCTAGGGTTGTAAAATGTGTAAACCATATTAAGAATTAAATTAATTAAAGGATTTAAGCCAATGGAAAGATAAAACCCTGTCGGTAGCATAATGGCATCTAGTTTTTGTGAGCATTAAGATTGCGATACTTTATATTCATGGATTGAGGACTCCATTTATATGGATCGCGATCTTGGTTATTTGGGATCCCAATCCTATGAGAAGTGGGAAAGACGCCCTTTCGCGCAATGGAATCTAGTTTTTATGAGCATCAAGATTACGATCCTTTATATTCAAGGATTGAGAACCCCAATTTATATGGATCGCGGTCCTAGTTATTTGGGATCCCAATCCTATGGGAAGGGGAAAAGACGGCCCTTGCAAAATGGGATCTAGATACTATAAATATTGGGATTACGATCCTTCGTATATATGGGATCTAGATCGAGGCTAGATACATAATACAAATCTTAATCTTAGACTACCTGCCCATGTCCATCCGACCATCCCATTCCCAATCTTTGAGCCATTCTTGCTCCGGTTCCAAGTAACTATCATTGTAATATTATACCTAGGAATAAATGCTTCTCTCTCACTGTCATAATTAAACTCGGAATCAAACCCCCACACTCACCCTCGCTATATATATGCCCAAGCTTTAAACCTTTAAGAAGATGAATAAAATTAGGCTCTAAACAATCAAAGTAAAACACACCATTAAATATTGACGATAAATGTGGTTTTACTGTTGAAAATCTTTGTGATAGCCTTAAAATATATTTTTATGTTTAATTATAAATTTAAAGTTTAAAAAATAATGTATATCAAGCATATCTATGAAAACTTGAAAATATTGAAAACTGACGATCCAAGAATGCTTTACATGATGCACTATTTTCGAAACTTGAAATTCATTTTTTTTTTCTTATGTCCATGCATCATGATGTAAAGATGATCAATTTGAAGATATTTGGGCATCGAAACAACCTCTTCTAATGAAATTTTTGAGATAGACTCCAATTTGATTGTTTAGAGAGTCGGCTCTATATAAACCTTTTCGATAAAGCTATAGGAATGGAATTAGTGCAATTGGGTCATTCCTCTTGTGTGAAACCCCTAATATGCCCCCCATTGCACCACATCACTTTTTCCTTGATGAGAGATCTAGATGAATGCAAGCAACCTTTAGTTAGGATAGCATCTAATTTATCAATATCTTCCAATCAGTTATTTTGTTAGGAAATTTCCCTGAAAGCATGAAGATATTACTTAAAATAATTTTGGATGGTGGGAATAGAGGTCAATATGGAATTGTAAACATAACTCAATGTTAAAGTCTGGAGTTGCTTTATTTGAAAAGTTTTGGAAATGTACACAAGCGATAAGTAAGTCAAAATCATTATAAGCCGGCATACCTAAAACTAGGTAGCTGGGAATGTGCGTATAATTTCTCAAACTGTGCCACACTCATTGAGCCGTTAAATTTCACATCCGATGGCTAAGGATAATGGCAACCTCCTTACGCAAAAAATATATGGTCTCATGATACATAATCCCAAAAGTTTTAAGATGGAGCTAACCCTAGTAAGGGTAATTTGCGGATTTGTTATTACATTTTATATTGATAAAAAATGGACGGCTAGATGGTAGGGAGAACATATAACTTCTATGTTGTAGGGGGAACATAGAAAACTTTCCCATATATATATATATATATATATATATATATATATATATATATATATATATAACTCTTCCCAACACCTGTAGGCGAAAATGAACAGTGATTTCGCCTACCCTTATCACCATCCAAACTTCATAGAGCAATCACAGTTGTCCGATAGTGTTTCAATTTACTTTTTTTTTTTTACAAATCAAAATTACTTGAAATTTGGAACGTGTGTACATCTTAGTGAGATGCACCTAATAAAAATATGAAACAAATAATTCGTAAAATATAAATTGACCACAATACCCCAAAAAATTTACAGGGGTATTTTGATTAATTTATATTTCTTGAATTATTTTTTATATTTTTATCAGGTGCATCTCACTAAGATGTATACATGCTCCAAATTTCATATTATTCCGATTAGTAAAAAAGTAATAATTAAAATACTGCCAGACAACTGTGACTGTACGATAAAGTTTGGATGGTAATGAGGCTAGGCAAAATCACTGTTCATTTTCGCTTATATGCATTTTGTAGTATATTTCATATATATATATATATATATATATATATATATATATATATATATATATATATATATATATATATATATATATATATATATATGGAAAAAATTGAAGTTAGCCCACTAGCTCATATGAACATATGAGCCCAACGGCCCAGATTGAATTTGGATTGATCTGAAGATCACATATGTCCGGTAGTATTTGAATTTTAATTTTTTTTCTACAAATCCAAATCACTTGAAATTTTATAAAAAAATTAAAATTCAAACACGAAATGAGGTCGTGACCGTCAAATCGACCCAGATTCAATCTGGACCGTTGGGCTCATATGTTCATATGAGCTAGTAGGCTAATCTTAGCTTTTTTTTTCCATATATATATATATATATATATATATATATATATATATATAGCTTTAATTAATTGGCATTTTAAGTAAGATTTTAGTTATTTTATCGATAATGTATCTATTGGATTGGGAGAAGAGTTGGGGAGTGAAAGAGAGTCCATTTGATAACTATAAATTAACATTGTATCGTCATTTTTGCAATGATAGAAAATTTGAAGACTTTCCATAGTTATAATTTAAAGTATTTTATTGTCAAACAGACGGTAGCCTCAAGGGGTTATTTTGGGCATTCGAAGTTTGGTTTGCATTGAAAATATTTTTACTTGAATAAGCTTCCTTGTATGATTAAGCATTAAAGTATTTCACATCAACTAACTGTCAATTGATGCAAAAAATGTGTTGGGACTAAATGGTATGAAAACATTCTCACACCTAATTACATCGGTAGAAGTGGTAATGGGTCAAGCCTGGCGCGGGCCGCCTCTAGTCCCATAGGGTCGGTGCATGTTGTGTCTTTACCAAGCCAAAGGGCCTTGGCTCAAGCCCTAACCCGAGCCCTATCAAGGCCCAGCGGGCCCTCAACCTAGGCCCAGCGCACCCTTACACTCGGGTCATGGTTGTTTGGCCCTTGACCTGCCCTTGGGCCACATTTTATGATTGAGGCCCTAGTTTTTTAGGGCCGGGCTGGCCAGGCCACCAGACTCATTGTTACCTTTAAACAGGGGAGAGTTCTTTCATGTAAAAATGTGTTCACAAAAATGTTATCATAAGAAACAAACATGCCTTTACAAGTTTAAAACCCAAGAGAGTGCATGT
Organism: Amborella trichopoda; assembly: GCF_054954075.1. Classification (NCBI taxonomy): domain Eukaryota; kingdom Viridiplantae; phylum Streptophyta; class Magnoliopsida; order Amborellales; family Amborellaceae; genus Amborella; species Amborella trichopoda. The sequence goes on from NC_142342.1 coordinate 37,218,278, forward strand.
GCTATGCGGGAGCATCCTCCTAAATACGAAATATTGCTTTTAAAATACGTGCCATTAAAATCCAAACTGTTGCACCTGAGGTTCACCTTGGAGTTTAAGCTCTCTCTAGAAGTCATGAGAGCCCATGGGGAGAACCTGAAATAACCCCATCTCAGTGAAGAGTTTAGCATATTCTTAGAGTGAGAAAGTGTGCTGTCAAGAAATGAAATGCTAGTGTTTGCTTGAAGGATAGATGTGATAGGGATTCTCTCTAGTTGAGCAAACAGAACAGCTTGAAAAAGCATGGTGTGATAAATTAGCCTTGGAACAATAAGAGATCTATGTTCAATATTCCCGGCTTCATGATGTGGACTACAAATGTGTGCTTTTACAGTAAAAGGGAAACGTTTGATAGGGAAGTTACGAGCATAAAGGACAACATGGACAATCCCTGTTAAATAACCCATTATTTTTCACATGGATACTTTCGTTTTATACGTACTTTGTATCTAACTGGGGAAATGTCAATAAAGTTCCATGCTACCTTACAAAATCATCGAGGTGGAAATCATCTCATGTAAAGATAGAAGTACGATGTTGCTATTTTCAACAAGGTACTTTTATATATATATATATATAAAAGGGAAAAGTCTTTCTAATCCTTATCAGCTAAAATGAACAGTAATTTCGCCTACCCACATCATTGTCAAAAGTTTATCGCACTATCACAATTATCTAATAGTTTTTTATTTTTCATTTTTTTTATACAAATCAGAATGAACTAAAATTTAGAATGTGTGTTCATAAAAAATAGGTGAATCTACGAAAAATATAAAAATATTATTATACATAAAAAGAATTGACCAAAATATGGCCGAAAATTTTTTAGGGTATTTTGGTCAATTTAGTTTTCTTGAATTATTTGTTTTATATTTTTATTAGGTGCGTCTCACTAAGATGTACACACGGCCAAAATTTCAAGTTACTCTGATTTGTAAAAAAAAGAAAAAGAAAAATGAAATACTATCGGACAATCGTGATTGTGCGATGAACTTTGAACGGTGATGAGGGTAGGCGAAATCACTATACATTTTCACCTATAAGCATTGGGAAGACTTATATATATATATATATATATATATATATATATGGAAAAAATTGAAGTTAGCCCACTAGCTCATATGAACATATGAGCCCAACGGCCCAGATTGAATTTGGATCGATCTGAAGATCACATATGTCCGGTAGTATTTGAATTTTAATTTTTTTTCTACAAATCCAAATCACTTGAAATTTTATAAAAAAATTAAAATTCAAACACGAAATAAGGTCGTGACCGTCAAATCGACCCAGATTCAATCTGGACCGTTGGGCTCATATGTTCATATGAGCTAGTAGGCTAATCTTAGCTTTTTTTTTCGATATATATATATATATATATATATATATATATATATATATATATATATATATATATATATATATATATATATATATATATATATATATATATAGCTTTAATTAATTGGCATTTTAAGTAAGATTTTAGTTATTTTATCGATAATGTATCTATTGGATTGGGAGAAGAGTTGGGGAGTGAAAGAGAGTCCATTTGATAACTATAAATTAACATTGTATCGTCATTTTTGCAATGATAGAAAATTTGAAGACTTTCCATAGTTATAATTTAAATTATTTTATTGTCAAACAGACGGTAGCCTCAAGGGGTTAGTTTGGGCATTCTAAGTTTGGTTTGCATTGAAAATATTTTTACTTGAATAAGCTTCCTTTTATGATTAAGCATTAAAGTATTTCACATCAACTAACTGTCAATTGATATAAAAAATGTGTTGGGACTAAATGGTATGAAAACATTCTCACACCTAATTACATCGGTAGAAGTGGTAATGGGTCAAGCCTGGCGCGGGCCGCCTCTAGTCCCATAGGGTCGGTGCATGTTGTGTCTTTACCAGGCCAAAGGGCCTTGGCTCAAGCCCTAACCCGAGCCCTATCAAGGCCCAGCGGGCCCTCATCCTAGGCCCAGCCCACCCTTACACTCGCGTCATGGTTGTTTGGCCCTTGACCTGCCCTCGGGCCACATTTTATGACTGAGGCTCTAGTTTTTTAGGGCCGGGCTGGCCAGGCCACCTGACTCGTTGTTACCTTTAAACAGGGGAGAGTTCTTTCATGTAAAAATGTGTTCACAAAAATGTTATCATAAGAAACAAACATGCCTTTACAAGTTTAAAACCCAACAGAGTGCATGTGCTATGCGGGAGCATCCTCCTAAATACGAAATATTGCTTTTAAAATATGTGCCATTAAAATCCAAACTGTTGCACCTGAGGTTCACCTTGGAGTTTAAGCTCTCTCTAGAAGTCATGAGAGCCCATGGGGAGAACCTGAAATAACCCCATCTCAGTGAAGAGTTTAGCATATTCTTAGAGTGAGAAAGTGTGTTGTCAAGAAATGAAATGCTAGTGTTTGCTTGAAGGATAGATGTGATAGGGATTCTCTCTAGTTGAGCAAACAGAACAGCTTGAAAAAGCATGGTGTGATAAATTAGCCTTGGAACAATAAGAGATCTATGTTCAATATTCCCGGCTTCATGATGTGGACTACAAATGTGTGCTTTTACAGTAAAAGGGGAACGTTTGATAGGGAAGTTACGAGCATAAAGGACAACATGGACAATCCCTGTTAAATAACCCATTATTTTTCACATGGATACTTTCGTTTTATACGTACTTTGTATCTAACTGGGGAAATGTCAATACAGTTCCATGCTACCTTACAAAATCATCGAGGTGGAAATCATCTCATGTAAAGATAGAAGTACGATGTTGCTATTTTCAACAAGGTATTTTTGTATATATATATATATATATATATATATATATATATATATATATATATATATATATATATATATATATATATATATATATATATATAAATAAAAGGAAAAAGTCTTTCTAATCTTTATCAGCGAAAATGAACAGTGATTTCGCCTACCCACATCATTGTCAAAAGTTTATCGCACTATCACAATTGTCTAATAGTTTTTTATTTTTCATTTTTTTTATACAAATCAGAATGAACTAAAATTTAGAATGTGTGTTCATAAAAAATAGGTGAATCTACGAAAAATATAAAAATATTATTATACATAAAAAGAATTGACCAAAATATGGCCGAAAATTTTTGAGGGTATTTTGGTCAATTTAGTTTTCTTGAATTATTTGTTTTATATTTTTATTAGGTGCGTCTCACTAAGATGTACACACGGCCAAAATTTCAAGTTACTCTGATTTGTAAAAAAAAGAAAAAGAAAAATGAAATACTATCGGACAATCGTGATTGTGCGATGAACTTTGAACGGTGATGAGGGTAGGCGAAATCACTATTCTTTTTCGCCTCTAAGCATTGAGAAGACTTATATATATATATATATATATATATATATATATATATATATATATATATATATATATATATATATATATATATATATATATATATATATATATATATATATATATATATATATATATATATATATATATATATATGTAGCTATCGTATACCGTATCTATTACAAAGTTATGAATACCCTTTGTCCAAATATTATGCAAACAGATAAGAAGGATCAAACTATTTTATTTCAAACCAATATAGAAAAATCTAATACTATTATTCCCAAAACTATTACTTGGTCAAATATTATTCTACCACAAACATGGTCAATCCAGAATGAAAACCAACCAAAAGTAATACCAAGGAATAATATTCCCAACCAAGTAATAGAATATCAGGATGGAAATATTGAAATAAAATTTCAAAATAATAAATCACATGATGATTTAGAAATACATAGAAAAAAGATCAGAAAGCCATTAGTTCCAGCAAGAAAATATTGTCATATAACCTCAGAAGTTATCATCCTTCCTTCTCCATCAATACCTACAATCTCTTCAGACTTACAAATACAAGGAGTAAAACGAACAGCTGATCATGTAGTAATACCCACTTATACATATGAACCTGACATAACAGATTTCCAAATACTCACGTTACAAGTCGAAGAAGATATAAATATAGAAGGATATTTAGAATATAAAATAAAATAAAAGAAGAAAAAGGTAGATATTGAATATCTCAAACAGGATTATCTCGCCCCAGAAAACCAAGGTATTAGAGAATGGTATATGAAAACATTTCAACTTAGATTAATAGAATTATTTCATAAAAAAATACAATAAATTCCTGATAAAAGAAAGAGAAACAAAATGATTCTTTATCTGGCTACAAGAAATTTGTGCTCAATATAACATTCAAATTCCTCAATTTAATATTCAAACATTAGAAGAAAAAACATATATAAGCATAGATGGAACTAGTACTTCCAGTACACATCCACCTGAGAAAAGTATTATCCTGAAAGGTGCAAAAACTCCTCAGGTAAAAGGAGAACCACCACAATCCTTATATGAAATCATTGCAACACCTTATAAGGTTGTACCCAAGGATATGGGAAAGAAACATAAATTAATCCCTCATATTGTGGAACAAAATGATTATACCAACCTATATATGCAATCCTTAGGAAAACAAGCTGAACGAATAGAAAGATTGGTCACTCCTCAACCTAAGGGAGTAACTCCTTATATTCCTAAAGCTGCTTTATTTAAACCTCCCCCAGAACTTAATAAAACCAAATTTCATTTAAGCGAGGATAATAAAACACTCATGGATCAATTAATATCTAAATTAGCCCAATTAGATATCAAAGGAATTCCCTCTCCAAAACTCAGTATTCCTACACCAATACCTAGTATTTGGATACCTCTACCCAATATTTCAGAATCATCGGATAAAGGAAACTTGAAGAATCCTGAGCATGAAACTCTCATGCTTCAAGAAGAGGAACCAATTATAGATGATACTTTACGCAATAGAGAATCTGCTTTTATGGATACCTCAACCAATGTAGGATAGCATATGGTAAAACATGGAAACCAATCACAGCTTTATCATACTATAAGAGACCTACACCTGTTGATGTACAATTAGAAGATGATGCTATACAACAGGCCGTTTCCTATTCAGGCAGATCAATTGTCAATTGGACAATTGATGGTTTATCAGACTTAAAAATATTAAATGTTATGAGACATATGACTATGTTTGCGTCAGCTAATTAAATGGCTGGCAATCCGGATCAAGAGGTTGCCAAAGCAATAGTAAATGGTTTTACTAGCTGGTTAAGAGGCTGGTGAGATTTCTATGTTGATGAAGAAACAAAAAATAGAATCCTAACCAATACTAGAAAATGGACAACCAGAAATGAGCAAAATTAAGAAGTAATTTATATAGAAAGTGATGTAGTAAACATTTTAATATATACTATTACTCTCCACTTTGTAGGAAGTACAACTCTATTAGTAGCAAGATCGGAAGATTTGCTGTCAAACCTAAGATGTCCTACTTTATCTCATTATAAGTGGTATAAAGATGTATTCCTTTCAAGATTATTAATAAGAGAAGATTGTCAACTAGACCATTGAAAAGAAAAATTAATAGCTCGTCTTCCTTACCTATTTGCAGAAAAGGTCAAAGAAAGACTTAGAAAGAAACATAATGGAGTTATCATATATTCTGCATATACATTTGGAGAATTATCAGCAGAAATATGTGCTGAAGGATTAGCATTATGTACTGACTTCAAGCCTAAAAGACAACTTGATAAACAATAAATTACTAAGCGTAAAGAGCTTGGTGATTTTTGTAAATAATTTGGTTATCATATAGATAGGAAAAATAAACCTGAAAAACTATATAAGAAAAAGAAAAAATATAAGAAAGAAAAATATAAAACGGATAAAGTACATAAAAAGTATAAGAAATCTAAACATCAGAAATTTATAAAAAAGTTTTCTCCCAATAGTAAAAATAAAAAGAAGATACCAGTCTCTTATAAATGTAGAAAACTTGGTCACTATAAACACCAATGTAAAGTAAAAAAGAAAATAGATGCATGACAACTAGATGAGTCATTAAAATCAAAATTATATAATATTATCAATTATGATACATCTTCTTCAAATACAGATTCTACCAAATCACTAATAGGAAATATCAATGATGATGATTTCATATGGACAGAGTCATCTGATTCTTCAGATTCTTCTACTGATACAGAATCATCTCATCCAATGCAAGAATCTACTTGTGCTTGTCCTATCCCCTCGCACAATCTTCATACTTTAACACAAGAAGATAATCTGATTTTAGATCTCATAGAGAAAATTACATATCCAGATGAAAAAAGATCTGTTATTACTAAATTTATAAATTTAGCTAAAACAAAAGCAAAAACACCTCCTATCAGTAAAACACTAGATGAATATAATTTTGCCTCTATTATGAAGAGAGTTAGTGAACAACATCTCACTAAGCAAAAAGAACCTTCTATCTCAGAACTAAAACAAGAGATAAATGAAGTAAAGAAAGAAGTACACCGGTCAAAAAATAGAATTAAAATATTAGAATTACAGAATCTATCTAACCAAAATTCAGATACAGATGAAATAGAATTCAATCATCTAGTCACAACATACAGTCCTGACCCACTAGGAGAAACTTTAGAAACTAAACCACTTATGATACCTGAGCATTCTCCTTCAGTTACTCTTTTGGATAAAATTATTATCCAAAAAAGGTTTGTTCAAGTAACTATCATAGTTGCAGAAGATTATAGATTTCAAACATCAGCTTTAATAGATTCAGGAGCTAATCTAAATTGTATCAATGAAGGACTAGTACTAACAAAATATTTTGATAAAACAACTCAAATCTTAAATACTGCCGATGACAGCAGATTCTTTATAAACTATAAATTATCTAATGCTTCTGTTTGTAATAATCACCAGTGTATCCAAACACCATTTATCATGGTAAAAGGACTAAGCCAAGAAGTTATCCTTGGAGTCCCATTCCTTACATTATTATACACCTTATCCATAAACCATACAGGAATAACATCGATTTATCAAGATGTCCACATACACTTTGAATTTATTCACAAACCAAAACTCAAAGAAATAAATAGTGTAAAAAGTCAATTACAAAACAAAGAAAAATTTCTCTGTACTTTAAAACAAGAAATTAAATATAAATATGTAGAAGAACAATTACAAAATCCAGTAATCCTATAAAAGGTCCAACAACTTCAACAACAGATAGAAACTTCTATCTGTAGTGAACATCCCAATGCCTTTTGGAAAATGAAAAAACATAGTATCAGTCTCCCATATGAACCTGGATTTGAGGAAAGACAAATTCCTACGAAAGCAAGACCAATTCAAATGAATACTACTCTACTTGAAATGTGTAGAAAAGAAATTGCTGAACTCTAAACTAAAAAGCTTATCATACCAAGTTCATCACCATGGAGTTGTGCAGCCTTCTATGTCAATAAAAATGCTGAAAAGGTACGAGGAGTTCCTAGATTAGTTATCAATTATAAGCCATTAAATAAAGTGCTACAATGGATAAGATATCCAATTCCTAATAAAAAAGATTTATTAGATTGAGTAGCAAACGCTTGCATATTCTCCAAATTTGATATGAAGTCAGGATACTGGCAAATTCAAATTAAAGAAGAGGATAAATATAAAACAACATTTAATGTTCCATTTGGTCAATATGAATGGAATGTTATACCATTCGGATTAAAAAAATCTCCATCAGAATTCCAGAAAATATTGAATGAAGTTTTTAATGCTTACTATCAATTTATGATTTTTTATATTGATGATGTTCTTATCTTTTCGGAATTTATAGATGAACATGTAAAACATGTTAATACCTTTATTCATGCAGTACAACATGCTGGATTAGTTGTATTTGCAAAAAAGATTACTTTATTCAAAACTACTATTAGATTTCTAGGACACAATATTCATCAAGGCACCATTATTCTTATAGATAGACCAATACAATTTGCTGATAAATTTCCTGATCAAATTCTAGATAAAAAAGAACTTTAACGTTTCTTAGGATGTATGAATTATGTTATTGATTTTTATCAAGACCTTGCCATGGATGCTAAACCTCTACATGATAGATTAAAAAAGCATCCTCCACATTGGAAAAATATTCATACCAAAGCAGTACAATTAATTAAATAGAAAGTCTAAACTCTCCCTTGCCTTTCTCTTCCTCACCCTACTGCTTTCAAAATCATTGAATGCGATGCTTCAGAGTTGGGTTTAGGAGGAATCCTAAAACAACAAGTGGATGGTCATGAACAACTACTCAGGTATACTTCTAAGGCCTGGAATTCAACCCAACAAAATTATTCTATGGTAAAAAAGGAATTACTTACTATTGTCCATTGTGTCAGAAAATTTCAAAGCGATATTCTTAATCATGATTTTCTCATTCGCACTGATTGCAAAGCCACTAAAGATATTCTGCAAAAAGATGTTCAAAATCTTGTTTCCAAACAAATATTTGCTCGTTGGCAGGCAATGCTTTCCGCCTTTGATTTTACGCTTGAACACCTTCACGGTTCTGCCAATTCCCTTCCTGATTTTTTGACCCGTGAATTTTTGCAGGGGGGCCAAACTGAGGCTAACGACGAAGACACACGACTTTCACTTGCACTACAGCTCTTTGCAGCTAATAATAATAATACTTTGTCTGATCCACCTACTATTATGGGCACTCGTAGCAACTCTTCCCACAATGAGAAACACCCACTTGAAATAATACCTGCTTTGATTGAAAGTCCGCCTTTGGCCACTCTCTCACCTTCTATTTCACCCATTCACCAAATAACCTACCCAGAGACTAATACATTCACTCCGGCTTTCACTCCTGCTCAAACAAGGCCAACCCAAAGGCCTAATATTCCTTGCTCTTCATTTATAGAAAGAACATTTCTCATGGACATTACCATAGAAGATCACCATACCAATATGGATCCAGCAAAACTTGCTCCCCTATATCTCATAAACCATTTGAATCCTACAAATGGAGTCAAAACCCGTGAATATTATGAGGCTATCCTAATGGAAATAGGGTCTATCTCTGTCGTCCATTATTACCAACAGAATACACGAGTGATTGTATACTAAAAAATGCAAATTAAAAAGCTGCTATCTTATGAGGAGTGGGGTTGCAATCCCATTCAAGGAAAAAAGTTAAACAATACTGATTTTTCTTATAAGTATTATAAATATGCTGAATACATAGAAGCATGCCACAAAGTATTTTCTTATCAAAATCCAAATCATTATCATAGTTGGTATATCCATTTTAGGTTACCAATTTTTTAAAGATTCCCAAGTTGGTTTAAAAATTGGTTTTTAATATGGGGATCGACCACTGATATTTTGCCTCCTGCTTTTCAAAAAGCCCAAGAGCAATTTGCTATTTTTAATAGTATTGATATCAATACAAATCCTCATCTTTACTTTGTTTCATTATTCCAACTCCTATGGATCATGAAATGGGAATATTCTATCTCTGTGAATAATACAGTCGACCATCCCATATACAATCCAAATCCAACCGGATATAATACTGTTAATACCTCATTTGATTTTCCCACATATCTGCGAAATGCTTCAAGCCAATCCCAATGCTACCAAAGAAACCCTTGAACAACAAATGCGAGAAATCTTTGGAGAAGCTGGACGAAAACCAGTTTCATCAGAAGAAACAGTACAATCATCACCAACCCGTGTAAATAAATACTTCCCACTCGAAGAAACAGATCCAGAAGAAGAAGATGAGGTTGATCCAGACGAATGCAGCCAAAGACCCTGACACTATACTGCACTATGCTCATCGACATATACGACAAAGAAGACTGTAGCCACCCACAGAAAATGACAAAGAAGACTCTAGCCACTCACAGAAAACGACAAAGCCTACCGACACATGAAGACAAAAAAGACACTGTTCTAGGATGCTGTTTTGTCTTATTCCCGACGACAAGAATATTTGCTCTTCTCTTTTGATTTTGTCTTTTCCCTTTATGTATTTTCTCTCTGCTTTATGTCAACTCAAGTCATTTCCCTCCTTTGCCTTCGTCGCGAAGGCTCCTCCCTTTCTTCGGTTATATAAGGCATCCTCTTGCCTTGGATGAAGCAGCTCGACTCGGGGCCTCTCTTCTCGCCTCTCTTCTCTCATCACTCTGCTCCCACTCTAAGCCCTGCTCTCTCGCTCCCACTCTAAGCTCTGCTCTTTCCCTCATCACTCTGCTCCCACTCTAAGCTCTTCTCTCTCGAAGCTTTGCTCTCTCTTCTACTACTCGTCTTTGTTCTCCAACTATTGCTCCCTAGCACCACAACCGCTGTCTTGACCTCACAGCCCATGCTCTCCAGGTCTCTTTCTAGTTTCTTACTCAACTAAACCATAGGTTCTATCTTCTCATTTCCTCTTATAATTACAACATGTGCGATTGCAATTTTCATTCACTCCCTTCATATTGTCCTCAGCACTGAAAACTCTTTTCCAGTTACTGTATTTGTAAATTGTAAGTGTGCATTTAAAGTTTCTCCTTTTGTCTGTAACATACAATGCTATGCTTTGTAATGATGGTTTACTAATATATTGTTTTGGTATGAATATTTGTCCAAGGTGGATGATGCTTTTTTAATCTATCATGTAGAGGTTTAGCATCCATGGCAAGGTCTTGATAAAAATCAATAATATAATTCAGACATCCTAAGAAACGTTGAAGTTCTTTTTTATCTAGAATTTGATCAGGAAATTTATCAGCAAATTGTATTGATCTATCTATAGGAATAATGGTGCCTTGATGAATATTGTGTCCTAGAAATCTAATAGTAGTTTTAAATAAAGTAATCTTTTTTGCAGATACAACTAATCCAGCATGCTGTACTGCATGAATAAAGGTATTAACATGTTTTACATGTTCATCTATAGATAAACATTTTCTCATTCGCACTGATTGCCAAGCCGCTAAAGATATTCTGTAAAAAGATGTTCAAATCTTGTTTCCAAACAAATATTTGCTCACTGGCAGGCAATTCTTTCTGCCTTTTATTTTACACTTGAACACCTTCACGGTTCTGTCAATTCCCTTCCTGATTTTTTGACCCGTGAATTTTTACAGGGGGGCCACACTGAGGCTAACGACGAAGACACACGACTTTCACTTGTACTACAGCTCTTTGCAGCTAATAATAATAATACTTTGTCTGATCCACCTACTATTATGGGCACTCGTAGTAACTCTTCCCGCAATGAGAAATGCCCACTTGAAATAATACCTGCTTTGATTGAAAGTCCGCGTTTGGCCACTCTCTCACCTTCTATTTCACCCATTCACCAAATACATACCCAGAGACTAATACATCCACTCCGGCTTTCACTCCTGCTCAAAAAAGGCCAACCGAAAGGCCTAATATTCCTCGCTCTTCATTTATAGAAAGAGCATTTCTCATGGACATTACCATAGAAGATCACCATACCAATATGGATCTTGCTAAACTTGCTCCCCTATATCTCATAAACCAGTTGAATCCTACAAATGGAGTCAAAACTCGTGAATATTATGAGGCTATCCTAATGGAAACAGGGTCTATCTCTGTCGTCCATTATTACCAACAGAATACACGAGTGATTGCATACTAAAAAATGCAAATTAAAAAGCTGCTATCTTATGAGGAGTGGAGTTGCAATCCCACTCAAGGAAAAAAGTTAAACAATACTGATTTTTCTTATAAGTATTATAAATATGCCGAATACATAGAAGCATGGCACAAAGTATTTTCTTAGCAAAACCCAAATCATTATCATAGTTGGTATATCCAATTTAGGTTACCAATTTTTTAAAGATTCCCAAGTTGGTTTAAAAATTGGTTTTTAATATGGGGATCGACCACTGATATTTTGCCTCCTGCTTTTCAAAAAGCCCATGTGCAATTTGCTATTTTTAATAGTATTGATATTAATACAGATCCTCATCTTTACTTTGTTTCATTATACCAACTCCTATGGATCATGAAATGGGAATATTCTATCTCTGTGAATAATACAGCCGACCATACTTATATTCCCAGACTTGGCAAAACCAGTTCCATTAAATGGTGGGACATTTTTAATTTGGACCTCACAACAATAGTTTCAAAAAGAATTCCTCCACAAAAACCCATTTACAATCCAAATCCAATCGGATATAATACTGTCAATACCTCATGTGATTTTCCCACATATCTGCGAAACATGCTTCAAGCCAATCCCAATACTACCAAAGAAACCCTTGAACAACAAATGCGAGAAATCTTTGGAGAAGCTGGACGAAAACCAGTTTCATCAGAAGAAACAGTACAATCATCGCCAACCCGTGCAAATAAATATTTCCCACTCGAAGAAACAGATCCAGAAGAAGAAGATGAGGATGATCCAAACGAGTGCAACCAAAGACCCTGACACTATGCTGCACTATGCTCGAGGTACTATGCTCACCGACATATACGATAAAGAAGACTGTAGCCATCCACAGAAAATGACAAAGAAGACTGTAGCCACTCACAGAAAACGACAAAGCTTACCGACACATGAAGACAAAAAAGACACTGTTCCAGGATGCTGTTTTGTGATATTCCCGACCACAAGAATATTTGCTTTTCTCTTTTGATTTTGTCTCTTCCCTTTATGTCTTTTCTCTCTGCTTTATGTCAACTCAAGTCATTTCCCTCCTTTGCCTTCGTCGCGAAGGCTCCTCCCTTTCTTCTGTTATATAAGGCATCCTCTTGCCTTGGATGAAGCAGGTCGACTCGGAGCCTCTCTTCTCACATCACTCTGCTCCCACTCTAAGCCCTGCTCTCTCGCTCCCACTCTAAGCTCTGCTCTTTCTCTCATCACTCTACTCCCACTCTAAGCTCTGCTCTCTCGAAGCTTTGCTTTCTCTTCTACTACTCATCTTTGTTCACCAACTACTGCTCCCTAGCACCACAGCCGCTGTCTTGACCTCACAGCCCATGCTCTCCAGGTCTCTTTCTAGTTTCTTACTCTACTAAAACACAGGTTCTATCTTCTCCTTTTCTCTTATAATTACAGCATGTGCGATTGCAATTTTCATTCACTGCCTTCATACTGTCCTCAGCACTGGAAACTCTTTTCCGGTTACTATATTTGTAAATTGTAAGTGTGCATTTAAAGTTTCTCCTTTTGTCTGTAACATACAATGCTATGCTTTGTAATGATGGTTTGCTAATGTAATATACAGTTTGTAATGATGGTTTGCTAATATACTGCTTTGGTATGAATATTTGTCCACGGTGGAGGATGCTTTTTTAATCTATCATGTAGAGGTTTAGCATCCATGGCAAGGTCTTGATAAAAATCAATAACATAATTCAGACATCCTAAGAAACGTTGAAGTTCTTTTTTATCTAGAATTTGATCAGGAAATTTATCAACAAATTGTATTGATCTATCTATAGGAATAATGGTGCCTTGATGAATATTGTGTCCTAGAAATCTAATAGTAGTTTTGAATAAAGTAATCTTTTTTACAGATACAACTAATCCAGCATGCTGTACTGCATGAATAAAGGTATTAACATGTTTTATATGTTCATCTATAGATCAACATTTTCCCATTCGCACTGATTGCAAAGCCGCTAAAGATATTATGTAAAACGTTGTTCAAAATCTTGTTTCCAAACAAATATTTGTTCGCTGGCATTCAATCCTTTCTGCCTTTTATTTTACGCTTGAACACCTTCACGGTTCTGCTGATTCCCTTCCTAATTTTTTGACCCGTGAATTTTTGCAGGGGGCCACACTAAGGCTAACGACGAAGACACACGACTTTCACTTGCACTACAGCTCTTTGCAGCTAATAATAATAGTACTTTGTCTGATCCAGCTACTATTATGGGCACTCGTAGCAACTCTTCTCGCAATGAGAAACGCCCACTTGAAATAATTCCTGCTTTGATTGAAAGTTTACCTTTGGCCACTCTCTCACCTTCTATTTCACCCATTCACCAAATAACCTACCCAGAGACTAATACATCCACTCCGGCTTTCACTCCTACTCAAACAAGGCCAACCCAAAGGCCTAATATTCCTCGCTCTTCATTTATAGAAAGAGCATTTCTCATAGACATTACCATAGAAGATCACCATACCAATATGGATCCAGCTAAACTTGCTCCCCTATATCTCATAAACCATTTGAATCCTACAAATGGAGTCAAAACCCGTGAATATTATGAGGCTATCCTAATGGAAACATGGTCTATCTCTGTCGTCTATTATTACCAATAGAATACACGAGTGATTGCATACTAAAACATGCAAATTAAAAAGCTGCTATCTTATGAGGAGTGGGGTTGTAATCCCACTCAAGGAAAAAAGTTAAACAATACTGATTTTTCTTATAAGTATTATAAACATGCCGAATACATAGAAGCATGGCACCAAGTATTTTCTTATCAAAACCCAAATCATTTTCATAGTTGGTATATCCAATTTAGGTTACCAATTTTTGAAAGATTCTCAAGTTGGTTTAAAAATTGGTTTTTAATATGGGGATCGACCACTGATATTTTGCCTCTTGCTTTTCAAAAAGCCCAGGAGCAATTTGCTATATTTCCATTCTGATGTTCTATTATTTGGTTGGGAATATTATTCCTTAGTATTTCTTTTGGTTGGTTTTCATTCTGGATTGACCATGTTTGTGGTAGAATAATATCTGACCAAGTAATAGTTTTGGGAATTATAGTATTAGATTTTTCTATATTGGTTTGAAATAAAATTGTTTGATCCTTCTTATCTATTTGCATAATATTTGGACAAAGGGTATTCATAACTTTGTGATAGATACGGTATACGATAGCTAGATTTTGAGATCCAGGAGTCATATTGAATCCATGGGTTTTAAGATTTATTGTTAATATGTCTAAGATATTAGGGTCGATTAATGAAACAGAAAAATTTGGAAAGTAATTAAAATAAATGGGTCCTCTACAAAGGCTGGATTCAACCCTGCTTAGGAGTGAGTCCGAAAACTTATTGTGCCGAGTATCTCTTAGGCATACGAGCACTGAGTTGTTTAATCCTAAACGAGTTAAAGGTTTTATGGCTATTTGTATTAATCCAATGTGTAAATACTTATAATTATTTTCTTTATGTTTTTCAATTATTTTTCTGGATAACAGTTGGAAGTCTTCCTGATTTTGTGTTACTGATAGACTTTCCTCTACTGTTTTAATAACATATCCAAGTTTAAATTTAAATGTTCCCTTTTGGTAAATATCTTTTATAGGTACTTTGGGAATATTCCAGTTTTGTATGTGTTTTTCAATCATCAGTGACTACTATCTCTTCTTTAGTTTTAACTCTTAAGGTGTGAGGTTGAATTACTGTGTTACCTTTAAGATTCCTAATTAAATTTGCCATCTGTAGGTTGCAGATAACGACAATCTGAACGATCAAGGGTCCAGGGTGTTCCCCTAAGCGGCTCTTCCTAGCCTTGGCGAGTACTTTGCCTAGACTTCTTTCGTTTCTTGCCTTAACTCTCGGACCAACTTTCTTAGATGTAAATTTGGTTAGGTTTCTACAGTAATACTGTAACTATACTATTTCTACTGTGACTGTTTCACTGTTGGCTCTGATACCAAAGCGACGCCAAGATCTACAGTGAATTCCTATAAGGTATGTGAATAGTAAGCTATTATATTTTACTATTTCTTGTAAAATACGATAGTAATTTAAAAAAAAGAGGAGTATGCAGATAAACGGAAGGACATGTATATCAATAACAAACCACTGTGTGTGGGTGTGATTGTCGATATATATATATATATATATATATATATATATATATACCCACTAGCTCATATGAACATATTAGCCCAACGTCCCAAAGTGAATCTGGGCCGATCTGACAATCATGGATGTCCGATAGTGCTTGAATTTTTCATTTCTATAAATCTAAATCACTTGAAATTTTGTATGTGTGTTCTTATCATCATGGTGCACCTAATAAAAATATATAAAAAATTCATAAAAAATAAAATGACCAAAATACTCCCCAAAACATTTGGTGGGTATTTTGGTTAATTTATTTCATGTAAAATATTTTTTTTGATATTTCTAAAATATTTAATTGTTTTTTATTAATATACTCTTAAAATTTTAAGTAATTTAGATTTGTAAAAAACAATTAAAATTGAAAAACTATTATTCACCCATGATCGTCAGATCTGCCCAGATTCAATCTAGGCCATTGCGCTCATATGTTTATATGAGCTAGCGGGCTAATCCCAACTTTTTCTTATATATATATATATATATATATATATATATATATATATATATATATATATATATATATATATATATATATATATATATATATATATATATATATATATATATATATATATATATATATATATATATATATATATATAAGGTTGAAACCTTAAACAATCCAATTAAGACGCACCTCCAAATTATATTATAACATGTAATTTTGGGTAAATGTTTTTAGGATTATCTAAAACAATTTTCATATCTAATTATAAAATTTTAAACTCCAAAAATAGTTAAAATCATGTAGATCTATAAATATGTGAAAATCTTGAAAATGGACGGTCTAGATAATGTATTGCAAGATGCACTATTTTTGCTATTCAAAATCATGTTTTTTACACATTCATACATCTCGACGTCGAGATGATCAATTAGAGGGTCTTTCAATATTAAAACAGCCTATTTCGATAAATTTTTGAGGTGTGTCTATACTTCTACATTTTAAGGTTGAAACCTTATATAAACTTTTCTATATATATATATATATATATGGAAAAGCTAAAGTCAGCCCACCAACTAATGGAATAGTGTTAGCCCAACGGCCTAGATTGAATCTGCGTTGATCTGACGATCACGACTATATTTTGTAATCTTATTTTAATATTTTTTATATGAATCCAAATAACATAAAATTTGGAGCATCCACTTTTTTCATCAATGTGCACTTAATAAAAATGTTAAACAAATAATCCACAAAAATAAATTGATCAAAATACATCTAAAACTTTTCAGGTGTATTTTAATGAATTTAATTTTTACGAATTATTTTTTGATATTTTTATTAAATTATAATAAATATTCCAAATTTCAAGTGATTTAGATTTGTAGAAAAATAAATGAAATTTAAATACGAAATACAATCGTGATATTGGATGGGCCTAGACGTAATATTAGCTATTGGGCTTACACTATTCCATCAACCCATGGGCTAATAATAACTCTCCCTCTCTCTCTCTCTCTCTCTCTCTCTTTATATATATATATATATATAGGAAAAGATGAGATTAGCCCACTAGTTCATATGAACATATGAGCACAACGACCCAGATTGAATCTAGGCCGATCTGACGATCACGGATGTCTGGTAGTGCTTGAATTTTATTGTTTTTTCTACAAGTTTCAAATCACTTAAAATTTTAGATATGTATTTTTTTCATCAAGGCGAACCCAATAAACATATAAATAAAGTTATCCGTAAAAAATAAAATGATCAAAATACCCCTCGAAAATTTTCAAGGGTATTTTGGTCAATTTATTTCATGTAAATGTTTTTTGATGTTTTTCAAATATTTACTTGTTTTTTATTAATGCACGTCTAAAATTTCAAATGATTTGGATTTGCAGAAAAAAAAGTAAAATTCAAACACTATCGAACATCTGTGATCGTCAGATCGGCCCAGATTCAATCTGGGACATTGGGCTCATATGTTATATGAGCTAGTGGGTTAATCTCATCTTTTCCCTATATATATATATATATATATATATATATATATATGAAGATACTACAAAATGGCTATAGAAGAAAATGAACAGTGATTTCGCCTACCCTCATCACCATCCAAAGTTCATCGCACGGTCACGATTGTCCGGTAGTATTTTAATTTTGTTTTTTTTACAAATCAAAATGATATGCAATTTAGTGCGTGTGTTCATAAAAATAGGTGAATCTACGAAAAATATAAAAAAAAATATTTTACATGAAATAAATAGATCAAAATGCCCTTGAAAATTTTAGGGGTATTTGGGTCAATTTTATTTTCATGATTTATTTATTTTTATATTTGTATTAAGTGTGCCTCATTAAGATATACATACGCTTAAAATTTCAGATCCTTCTGATTGGTAGAAAAAAAATGAAAAATGAAACACTAACAAACAATCTTAACCATGCAATGAACTTTGGACGGTGATGAATGAAGGCGAAGTCACTGTTCATTTTCACCTATAGGCGTTGGAAAGACTTTTCATATATACATATATATATATATATATATATATATATATATGGAAAATGCTCTTAAACGCCCATTCGCGTAGGGAAAAGTCGTGCACCTAACGACAGGGATAAGTCCTGCCTATCCCTGGCTTTTTAAATGGTGATGCCTGCGTCCCAAATCCCCCTCTCTCTCTATCTCTCTCTCTCAGTACTATATCGAAGCTTGCCCAAAACAATGGTGGTGATCATTGAATTAGCAACATTTGTTTGACAGATTTAAGACCAACAGATTTTGAATTAACAAATTGGGGAGATTTCTTTGTTGAATTTTTCAGACTCTTCATAGACTCTGATTCCTCTCTCTTCAAAACCAGATTGATTTTGGAGCAAAGAGAGAGAGATCTGGATTTGGGGGCAGTGACAGAGCTTCACGGCAGAGAGAGACTTTTATTATGCGATAGAAACTGTATATATCCTCAACATATTCAACAACAACCAATAGGTTTTTAACATCTGTTTCATCAATACACAACAATGGAAACTCTGAATCTTTCTTTTCAATTTCAATTTCACATGATAACGGCTCAAAATAAATTAACTCTAATTCTTAGAATGGAATAAAAAAACATGAATCAAATATAAAACCCCAATTTTCATATCCATATGTTGTCTCAGTAGAAGTTGCAATTGCTATGAAATCCTAATTCTTCTTTCTGTTAAATCAATTGAAAAAACCCCAATCTAGAAAGAGAGTGATTTGGGAGAGAGAGAGGGCTGTGACCAGTAGAGAGAGAGGGCAGCAAGCTGCATCCAGTTGAGAGAGAGGGCTACAAGCTGTCTAGTAAAGAGAGAGGGAGGGCTACGAGATGTGTCTAGTGTAGAGAGAGAGGGCTGCGAGCTGCATCCAATAGAGAGAGCGGGAGGGTTGCGAGCT